>NC_060273.1:129782997-129849186 GCF_021613505.1 Equus quagga
GCGAGCTGGCGCGGCGCGAGGCGGCCGTGGAGCAGGGCGAGCGCGCCCTGGAGCGCCGGCGGCGGGCGCTGCGGGAGGAGGAGCGCGCGGCGGCCCGGGCGCGCCGGGAGCTGCAGGCCGAGCGGGAGGCGCTGCAGGCGCGGCTGCGGGAGGTGAGCCGCCGCGAGGGCGCCTTGGCCTTGGCCGCTGCGCCGCCGCAGACTCCGCTCAAAGAGGATCCCGATGGGGAGCGGGATGGCTGCTTGGTGACCAGGGTCCTCCTGTAGCTGCCCCACCACCCCCACGCCAGCGCCCTTCCCAGCGCGCTCCGCTGACAGCGTCTCCAGCATCGCCTGGGAGCTGAATCGAGGCCCGCTGCCACCTCGCCGAATCGCAGTCTCCAGATGTGGGCCTTTGAGAAGCGCTTGGGGAGCCAGAGCAGAACCAGAAGTCACTTCTGCTCTGGGGTGCCGGGGGGCAAGCTCCAGCCGCCGTCTAGTGGGCTTCTGTGCGGGGGTGGCCTTCCTCGGGGCGCCTTCGGAAGTGAGCGCTCCAGCAGCCCGGTGAACCCTGATCACCCGGAGCCGTGGCCACCTTGTACCTGTTACTTCGAAAGGACGGACGCTTCCTTACACACCGAAGACTGTCACACCACGTGCCTGTACACCTGCCAGGGCAACCCAGGGTGGAGAGTGCATGGAAATGAGGCCAAAGCGGTTTACCCAAAAGAGAGTTACTCGTTTCCTGATGAGTGAGTCTTTAATGGGTAGTCGCTGCTCAACACCAAGTTCTGAAAAGGGGGCCAGTAGTTAGCCTCCCCGTGTCGAGTGCCTCCTCAGGGCCATCCCAGAGAGGCCCTCTGTTAGTCCCCGCAATGCCAAGTGCACCCGCTCTCTCCCCTGCCTGTCCTCTCTCCCGTCCAGACCCAGTGGCAGCTGTGCTAAGCTTCCCCCCTTCCCGCCTCACACCTCCTGCCACAGGGCTTGACCTCCACCTCTGGTCACTGCGGTGGGGGCTTCCTTCCCCACAAGTCTCCACAGTGCTCACTTCTGGGCCAAAGGAGGAGGCTCCGTCCCATCTGAGGCCACCGGGTCCTCTCCCTGGGCCTTTGCTCCCCTGGTGCTCCTCCTCTCCTCTGTCTCCTTCCCTCCCTTTCCCCAGACTCCTCTTTCTCAGCAACGCCCATCTCCCTCATACTGAAAAGAAAGACCCCCTGCCTGGATGCTGCCCACGGAACAGCGTCCAAGGAGGTTACTAGACGTTGCTGCCTATACTTCCTCCTCATTCTTTCCTCCTTCATTCCGTGCTCAGCTTCCCCAATACGCTGGACTCTTTAAGAGGCCGCCACAATCTCCCCGGTGATTTATTTTCAGCCTTCGTTTTGCTCAAGCTCTCCCTTCTTGAAATTTCTCCCTTGGTAGGTGGAATTTGCTCCTCCTCAGAATTCCTTTTGCTGATGTAGACTCATTCCCAAACAGTTTTTCTTCAGGTCTTTTTTTCCTCATTTTTTTATATTGAAAAATTTCAAGCATCCAGGAAAAGCTGAAAGGCTAGTACAATGAATACTCACAGAGACCCTCCGCCTAGACTGAACAGTTGTTAACATTGTGCCACATCTAATTTTTCTGCCCTCCACCACATACATGCCTGACATTTCATCCCTATTTCAGCGTGTATCTCCTAGGGATAATAAACACATTCTTCTGCATGCTTACGATTTCCTACTAGCCTCTAATATAGGGTCCTTAATCAAAACTCCCCAATTGTCCCAAGAATGGCTTTTTATCTTTTTTTGAAAACAGAGTCCAATCAAGGTTCAACTCTTGTACTATTTTTTTCCGTGACACTCACTTTTTGAAGAGTCCTGACCACCTGTCTTACGGAATGTCCTGTGTTCTGGATTTGTCCGATTGTTTCCTTAGGCCAACTGATGCACTCATTCTTGGCTCGTCTGCCTGTAGAGCGACACTAATCACTCCGCTGCCAGCGACTCCTGACTGCCTCCAGCCCCGAGTGCTCTCCTGGCGCCATCCTTCATCTTCAGTGCTCTCTGCATGTCTCACCTCCGCTTGCATAACCCATCACTACAGGTGGGAGGGACACAGCTGTTCCACTCCGCATCGCCACCCCTCACCCAATCACATTTCCTGGGCTCTTAAATGTATCAGGCACATGCTGCACACCTGACATGTGTTATCTCACTCTTCTCACAGCAGCTCCCTAGGGAGGGATTAGGACCATGCCCATTTTACAGCTAAGGAGACTGAGGTAGAGAGGGGTAAGTAGTTTGTACAAGATCACACAGCTGGTAAGTAGTGGAGTTGAGATCCAAATCCAGTGTCCACCTCCAGAGGCCATGCTCCTAGCAGCTGTCCTGTCTCCCTTGTTACTCAGTCACCAGGCGGACAGCTGTTTCCTTCCTCCAATTCTAGGCAGTACCATCAGTGACATGTACTGAGCATTCACCATGTGCCAGGGCTGTGCTAAATGCTTTACAAGGATAATTGCCTGCCACGCAGCAACCCCAGGATGTAACTGCTGTTATGCCCACTTTGTAGAGTCAGGCCCAGGGGAGCTAACTAATGTCTTCACAGTCACACAGCTGCTAAGAAGCAGAGTGGGATTTGAACTCCAGTCTCACTGAATCCTAGGCCCCTGATCTACTGAGTGCATTTCTACAAAATATCACAGCTGTCTTCCTCTGATGCCAGCTGCCCAGCGCAGGCCCCATTTATCATTCGTCTGGGGTTCATCTTCCGATCCTTGTCTTCCTCCACTGCCTCCTGCCTAACACACAACTTGGCCAAAGGAACTGTCCTAAGCCAACAGTGATCATATCACGCACGTTTTCTGCTCAAAGGCTGCCAAGATCACCCGTCATCTACAAGCTCAGACTCCGTGGCAGGATAGTCAAGCTCCCCACGCTGTGCCAGTCTTACCAGTCCCCTCTACATACGCTGTAAGCTCCAGCCAGATTGCACTCCTTGTTCTTCCTGATGTCCCCTGGTCTTGGCACCTCTATGCCTGTTTGCCTTCCCTCCACTTAAAAAACCCCTTCAATTCTGAGTATGAAAGATCCCACCCATTTTCTGAGACCAAGCCCACACTCAGCAGCCTGCATGAAGCTGGCTTTGATTCCTCAATTAGTCGATTCCTTCCTGCTCTGGACTCATAGCATTTTGTATTTCACAAACCTTAGAACAGGGATCTAGCATACGCTTTGTGGATTCTTGTACGACGCCCTTACCAGACCTTGAGCCTTTGGGGGTAGGAATGGAGTTTACTCATCCTTCTACTCCCACAGTGCTTTGCAGATAATAGCTGCTCAAATATTTGAGGCACTGAACCCACTCAATGTATTAAAGATTTTTACAAGTTAGTTTTCCCATAATTATATTAATAATTATTCATCTTTAGTTCTGAGTAGAATTCATAATAGGAAAAATAACCTAAAAGGAAATAGCAGTAATACTTTTTTTAAAGCTATTTAATCAACAAAGATTTAGTAAGTGTCGGTTATTGGGCTGCTTGGTTTGAATTCAATCAACTATTCCAGCATGTCATTATCAGGAGTGTTTTTCGTAAAACTTCTTTTTTCATTATACAAGTAACACGAAAGCAATACCCCAATCTACAAAGAATGGCAGAAAAAAAAAAACTCCCCCACAGTCCTGTCACCTCGGTAAAATGGCTATTGGTATTTTAATGTAGTTTATTTGTCTTTTGCAATTTTTACATTACTCTAATAATAGTATAAGTTATTTCTCTTAAGTATGGAAATCTAACTTAATGTGGATTTATAAGTTGGGCTATAAGATCTGAATCTGGACTTTTCAGAAGAAGACAAATCTACAAATGGTATTTCTTTTTTTTTTTTCCTTGAGGAAGATTGTTGCTGAGCTAACGTCTGTGCCAATCTTCCTCTATTTTGTCTGTGGGACACCACCACAGCACGGCTTGATGAGCAGTGTGTAGGTCTGCACCCGGGATCTGAAACTGTGAACCCTGGGCTGCCGAAGTGGAGCATGCGAACTTAACCACTGCACCATCAGGCTGGCCCCTGTTATTCTTCTATTTCATCAATTGTTAGAACCATTAAAATAAGCAAAGATTTACTTTTAGAGTCTTAACTGCTCCCTCAAGAAGGTTGGCTAAGGGGAGTGCCAATTGCCTGTTGAGGGGCAGGAGAACAATTACCCTGACTGGTGACTGAGTGCTGGCTGTGGGAGTTAAGATACTTTACTTCGAGCTTTATACACTTCTGCCCTGTTATAATTTTTATAACAAGCATGAATACTTTTATAATAAAAAATAAAATTACTTACATTTTGCAAATGGAAACTCCTCACCATTAACATTCAGCTTCCTTAGTTAAAATAAACAAAACCTGCAACACCAGGACTGACGTAATCCCCACTTCCAGAAAATCCTAGAAAGAAACATAGCCCTTGTGCAGTCCAACTCTGTCATCTAACAGAGGAGAAACAGAGTGGCCTGTCCACTCTCAGGAGACAGTGGCTATGGCGGCTCACTTGCCTCCAGCCTCAACAGACAGGCTGCTGCTTTGGCCTTAAGGGCTTCTGCTCACTCACCTGGCAAAGCAAGAGGGCTACCTGGAGCAACCAGCCAAGCTGGCAGCCCGATGTCAGCTAAGCCGTGGGACTTGAGTGGGCACAGGTGGGTTCCAGGGATTGCATCGGCCTCTCTGGCTGTGGCACAGCCTGCTCACAGAGAGGTCACTGCCAATGGGTGAGTGACATACCTTGCCTACATCTGCAGGGCTTCCCTGGATTTAGGCAACAGCTTGCTACTTGGACTACCTGGGTACTGCCTTTGAGAGCAATGCATGCAATGCCTTAGCGAGGTGGATGGGATGCTGGAACCAGACTGCCCTGAACACAACTCCTCCACTCCTGCCATGATGTAGAGTGATCAGTCACTTCTTTCGGTTGACATGTGGCAGGGAGGAGGGAGTGTGGGCAAAGGAGGGTAATGACAACTGAGCCTAGAACAGCTGGGGCCCTGTACACACCCAAGTTATCATCCTTAGAGGCTGGAAAAGGGGAGGGTTGGCTGGTTTGAGCTGAGTTTCTACTTTACATAGCTGTCCATGTCTCAGAAGGGAGTCATAAACGCTGGGCTTTTGATTTTGTTTCGTTTTGCTGCTGTGGACTCCCCGGGGAACTCTCTTTCTAAAGGTTTGACCATCTTACCTTTCCACAGCCCGAATCTGTTCCCCTTTGGCTCTAATATGCTATGATCACGTGAAATATAGTGAAACATCAACTAAACTTTGAGTGAATCGGTTGCTCTGTTTAATTGGATTTTCTCGACTGCAGACTTAGAAAAAAATGTTGAAAGTCACATATGTACGCTTGTTACTAACAACAATAGGAGTATAGCAAGCTTCTTCCACAGTACTGCAGTACTATCGGATTCACTACCTAGAAATGAAAATGTGTGCAGAGCAATGAGCACACTCTTGCGTACTCTACTCTTTGTCCTCACGACACCCTGCAGGCAAGGCAGGTCTAACTGTCCATGTTTAACAAATGAGGCCCCACACTTCAGCAAGGTGAAGGGACCCTCTGAACACCACACAGCTAGGAAGTAGCAGATTGCAGGCTGGAGCTCGATCCCCGGATCCCAGTCACACCTGTGGCCAAACAGCTGCACTTACTTCCAGGCCTCTCTCGGCCCACCTTTCAGCGGTGCCGGGGCCTCTGGATCCTGGCCTGAGTGCTCGCTGACACTTGGGCTGGTGTTGGCTACTCCCAACCACGACCTCTGGTGCTGGGGGAAGCCAGCTAGCTCTCCGAGAGGAGACAAGGTCAGCCTCTGTATCAGTTCCTCATTGCTGCTCTAACAAATTACCACAAACTTCATGGCTTAAGACAACACAAAGGCATTACCTTGCAGTTCTGCAGGTCAGAAGTCTGAAATGGATCTCAAAGTGTTGGTAGGGCTGCGTTCCTTTCTAAAAGGCTCTAGGAGAGAATGCGTTTTTTGCCTTTTCCAGCTTCTAGAGGCTGCCCACATTCTTTGGCTTCTGGCCTCTTCCATCTTCAAGGCCAGCAAGGGCCAGTCCTTCTCACATTGCCTCACTCTGCCTCCGTCTTCCACATTTAAAAGACACTCTCCTTATCTTCAGGTCAGCTGGTTAGCAATCTGATTCCATCTGCAAACTGAATTCTCCCCTGCCTGGTGACATATTGACAGGTCCCAGGGATTAGCACAGACATCTTGGGGGGTATTATTCTGCTGCCACAGGCATGATACTGCCTGGCACGGTCTGGGGTGTGTGTGAGAAAGGCATGTGCTTGATGGGAAGCCCCTCTTCCCCAGAAATCAATACCTTAGTGGGGGTCCTAACCTCTCCCCTCTTATATCTTAGTCTCTCTGCCCAGGGCAGGGAGCACTCAGACTTTTCTGAGACAGAAAGTTGGAAGGTGGGTATGAAGGATCCCTCTTGGGGGGAAGAGGCCTCCATAGTTCTGAGAACCTTTGTAAATTCGTGCACTGACTAAGACCCCGTTGACTTGTACCTGTGAGGAGCTGATCATGCCTTTGGAGCCCAATGTGAATTCAAATCTAAGCTGCTAGCCATGTGTGTTAGCTGTCACCTTGGCGACCACCTTAAGCCCTCTGAAACCCAGTTTCCTCATCAGTAAAATGAGGACAACACATACCTTACAGAGTCGTCATGAAGACTAAGGAAGATATTTAGGCAAATTCTGACATGTAGTTTAAACTCAGTAACTACAGCTTATATTTCTCTTCCTTCTCTGAATGGGAGCTCAAAACCAATCCAAAGGAGCTCAGAACAAGCAGGTTCCCTGGGGAGATCTCCAAGAGCAGCTGCACACCAGCCACAAAGGTTTGCCAAGTCACTTTCCTTCAGGATAGAAATATTTTTCTGTCAAAACATAAACTTCATGCCTGGTTTGCGAAATACACAAATCCAGTCAAAACTCAGTATGACTCGTGACTACAAAGTAATCTGACCAACCTTACAAGTCAATATATCAAAATCTATCCATCTGAGTACTTTCCCTTCAAAGAAGTCACCTTGGGAAACTATACAGTAGTTCCAAAAATGCTTCCCTGCTTAAAACATTTCTGGAACTCCTCCTTTAGAGTAGCCCTCGGAGTCTCTGGCACATTCTTTAAAACATCCTTAAGTTGGCAAATATCCATCTTTCCAAGAAAAATTAGATTTTTAAAAGAGCTGCCAGTTACTCAGAGCCCAGGCTGGCGAATATGGTGCTGATTAACCAGATTAACTTTCCTGGTTAATCAGGTGTGGTTACAATAAAGCAACGATGATTATTTTTGTGTGGCTCATAAATTGGCCTTGATAGTGTTGTATATTAAGGTTAAGTAAAGGGAACATGGTCATAGTAGAGATTAAAGCCCATTTTAGTGGGTTTATGATGTGAATGAATTCAGATAGCACTGGGAGTCATTACATATTTAAATAGTATTAAATGTTTCCTTTTATGAAAATCTTAATTATGACATTCTCTGAAATCTGATTTCACAGTATTAAAATGAAGGCTTTAAGGAAAAGCATTAAATGTTAATGAAAGTTTTATTATTTCAGTATATATTCTCCTGGGCCTTTGGTCAAGATAAGTAATGATCAGGTGAATGAGCTGGCAACCTTCCTGGCCTCTGAAGTCTACCAGTAATTGGAAGCTAAGTAACACACTGTCACATGTTTAAATACATTTAATAATATTCCACCAACTTCTCTGTGTCTTTTGCTTTCTGGGCAATGAAATACCAGAGCATTTTTTACATGGACGAAGAAAGCTAGCTTTTTATTGGGAGAGTTTCTGAAAAGGCATTCTCACTCAGCAGGCAGAAGACAGTCTGCCTCTGTTCACATTAACCTCCCCGAGTGTGTCTGCTCCCCATCCTCCAGGGACTGGTTGATGTACATGTTCCCCATCAACTCCAATTTCCAGTGACCTGATTCACGTTGCCTTTTTTTTTTTTTTTTTTTTGTTCTTCAATGATTTATTGTTCAGATTTAGAACCACAAAATCCAAAAGTCTGAGCAGGCAGTTACTATTCTTCTCAGGTAATCAGAAGAGATACATAATGAAATGAAGGACTGCAGCCTCAGTAAGGTTTTACTGTTGTCTACATATCCAAAACCCTCAAAAACATGGCTAAAAGTTTTTTGAAGGCAGAGTTTATAAGATTCCCCTAAAATGGTCTGGTTTCAGGACAGATCTGAAAACAATTTTTAAAAAATTGCTCCCTCCCTCTCTGCCCCAAGAACTTTGGCTTTTGAAAATACTTTGAAATGAACAAAAACTGTTTTGGATTAATACTCTTTTTGGAACTATCAAGGCCTTCATGTGACTACTTGGCCTTTACATTCTACCAAATACTATCTAAAAATAAATGTTAGCTCCAAGAAGGCAGAGCGTCTCGTCCGGTTTGTTGACTGCTGCACCCTAGGCCTAGAATAGCACCTGGCTGTACGAAGGGCCTCACGCCTCTGCTGAACGAACGCACACTGTTCAAAGATCTTTATATGAAAGTATCTGAAATCTCCTATTTCTTGGAGTTCTCTCTGCAGCTTCCCTGCTCCCACAGGGTACAGGGTAGGCCTGCTAGATCTTTCTATCCTGTCTCCAGAGGGCTCCAATTCTGAAGTCATGCAGAATCCACTCCTTCGAGGATAACGAGGGTCACCTACAGTACCTTCTACCCTTTCTCATTGTCTTTCTCACTACGAGTCTGCTGCTCATTCTCCAATATTCATTAAGAGATCCAGCTCCTGACCCAGTCTTCTGGTCCACACCTATCTCCTATCATCTCCTCGGAGAATGAAGATGACCATCCACTCACTCACCTCGTCCCTCACTTCAATAACCACCATCTCCACTCCAGGATTCTACTCCTACAACTGCGCCCTTGACACTGGTAGCATGGCATAATAATACTAATAATTGCTAATATTTGAGGGCTTCTTATGCGCCAGACAATATGTTCAGTGCCACACAGGCTTTATCTCATTTACACTCCCCAACAACCCCATGATGATGTTAGGGTAGAGAAGTTTAAATAAATCTTTAAATGTCACTCAGCTCAGGAGTGGTGGAGCTGTCATTTGAACCTAGGTAAGTGAGACTCTTCAGCCTGTGCTCTTAACTGTCCCACTGGGATGAAAAGAATCAAGATTTAACCCTACCTCTGCCACTCTGTCACACAGGCTTCCTGACCTTGAGCAAAATAAAAACCTCTCTAAGCCTCAGTTTTCTGATTCATGAAATACTGGCAGGCATAAAGAAGATTTATGTTAAGTGCCTACCACAATGCCTGACATACCGTGAATGTGTGTCCATCCATCCTATCAACAAATGCTTACTGAGCACCTCCTAAGTACCTAATCCTGTGGTAGGTACTGAAGACACAGCAGTGAGTAAGACAACAAGGTCCCTGCCTTCACAGGTCTGCACAGCACCTATGGGTGCTCAATCAATATGTGACAGATGGAACAAGCCCTCCAAGGAGATCTGCCAGTCTCCACCCAGCCTCCCTTCAATCAGCCAAGCTATTCTGCTATAAAGCAACCTAATGAGTGCCCTTCCTTGCTTAAAATTCTTCACAAATTCTTGTCAAAGAGATAAATCCAAATTTCTTAACAAAATATGCAAGAATGGCTGTGGGTAAGTGACTCAGTTCCTCTCCCCACCTCACGCCCTCTTCTTTAAGCAGTGAAACCCTTTCTTCATAGGTAATCTATTTGGAAGACTGAATTGAAAACCAGATCAATGTAAACCTATTCTGGAAACAGCACAAGCCCTTGAGTCACCAGTTTGGCATCTTCCTGTGGATCATGGTGGAGGATTTGCAAACCACTGCTCTACATCCTCTTCGTAGCCTCAGTTCCTGGCATGTTTCCTCGGGCGCATAAAACTATCCGTAAAGGCACCTGCAGTTCTACAAACCCACCGTGCTCTTTCACTTTGAGGCTACAAGTGTATACGCCAGGCATGGTGCTAGGCACTAGGAATGCAGTAAGTGAGCAAAACCAAGGTCTTGCCCACATGGCACTTAGGAATCTAGACAACTAGCATACCAATCACACAAATTAATATACAACTGTGAACCAAAATAAGTAGTCTAAACAAAACAAATAGGGATTTCCAAGAACATTTATCAAAGGCAATTAGACTAGGGGGACAAAGGAGGCCTCCCTGAAGAAGCAGCAATTAGCAGAGGTCTAAAGAATACGTCAGAGGGAAGAAGGTAAAAGGCTGGAGGAAGAGCATCCCAGACACAACAGAACACAAGCGCCCTGGGAGGACAGGGCACGGCACGTGTGAGGAGCTGAAAAGAGGGCCAGCGTGCTGCAGCCCAGAGAAGAAGGGGGAGAGTGACACAAGGAGGACTGGAAAATGTGGCAGTGGCTAGACCAGGCGGGGTTTTATGGGCTAGGGTTTTGTGTTCTGTCCTCAGAGTAACGGGAAGCCAAGCCACTGGAGGACTGAAACAGAGATGACGAGACAGGAGCTGTGAAGAAACTTCGTCTGCAGTGTGGATGGACTGGAAGGAGGAAGGCGGGACTGCAGGCAGACCTGTTAGGAGGCTAGAGGAAGAGTCCCAGGGAGTAGTGACAGTGAATTGACTTAACATACTGGAAATCAGGGGGAAGGCAGGAGCGGAACAGAAGATGACTCCTAGGCTCCGGATTGCATGACTGGACAGATGGCGCTGCCAGCTGACAGAGTGAACTGGAAGAGACCGGGCTTGGAGAAGGCTGTGTTCACTCCTCGATAAAGCGGCCTTTAAGGTGACTTTGAGTTGGAGATGTATCCTGGCTAAAACAACCTGGAAGTCCCAGGTATATAGATGGTAAAGGCAAATGGGTACATGAGAGTCAAATGTCTGGGGTTGAGCCCCGAAGGCCTCTCCACTTCCTGGAGTTGCATTCCTACTTATTGTAAATGTGTGTGAATACACAGAGCTAACGACACAATTACACCTGCTTTAAAGTTCAAATAAGGAAATAATGAAAAGTGAAAGTCCACTCACTCCTTGGGTGATTAATATTAACAATTCAATACATACCCTTATATATATATATTTTTAAGTGGGATTATGCAATACATACTTTTCTACAATCTGCTTTTTAAAACCAGCAATGCAATGAGAATGCTCTTCTCCATCAGAGTATAGATAGTTCTAGCTTACTCATTTGCAGGGCTGCAAAGTATTACACAGCAGGGCTGCATCACAGTCTAACCAATCACCCAGTCCCCAGTGATGGACAGTTGGGTCGTCCGCCCACTCAACATCCACCGTTCCTTCTGCCTTGCTCACTGAACCCCGCCTCTGTCCCAGCAGCAACATGGTCAGCCCCAGTGATGGCTCCTGACTGGCCTACGCCGACTGAGACCATCCTGTTGCCCACCTTCTCCACTTCCCTTGCAGCAGCTATGGGTAGTCACATGAGCAGGTGCAGGCTAAGGACCCCAAGGAGAAGTTGCTGTGAGAGCTTCTGAGCAAGCTTTTGCTTTCCTGATGAAAGAGGACTGACCCAAACATCGCTCTTTTCCATTGCTTCCTGTTTTGGACATGAAAATGATGACTGGAGTCTCAAAAGCCTTTTTGCAACCACAAGGCCATAAGCCAACACTGAGAATAACAGAGCAGAAAGGCAGAGAGAAAGCCTAGGCCCTGATACACACAGACACACACACATACACTGACTCATTTTAGAGAATCCAAATGTATTTCCACTTCAAAGTCAGAAAAAGCAAAATGAAATGTTGGGGGATCAAAGATTCAGAGCAGAGATATAAGTAATGCCCTACAAAAATAAGCAGCACACTTAGCGCAAGATGATGGGGAAAATACTTTCAACTGTTCCTGAGAGCACCTTTAGGTGTTGGGTCCAGAAATGCCTTTCTGGCTCCCTGCCAAGCACATCCCTCTGTCCTGCAACTTGATAGGATGGCCTTTGTACACAGTCTCTGACACTTCTTGCATTCCTTTGTTTGAGATTTCTATCTTCTTTTGCCTGCAATTTGAAAATGTGCCAAATTAAGAAATAATCTTTTACATGAAAAGTTGAAAGGTGTTTGATTTAGGTGAGCCATTGCTTTTCATAATGTCACCACTAGAGTAAAAAGGAAACATCAGAAGTAAAAACTTTTAAAAGCAAAAAAAAAAAAAATCCTTTCTGAGAAAAAGTGCTTCCTAGCTATTTAATTCTGGAAAACAATTTCTGTTATTTTACTCCAATATTGATGGTTTCTTCTGTTCCCAATTTTGCCAGTTTCTCATGGTTCTGGCACAAATATAAGATGTTAGATTTTGCAAAATTCAGCAACTTGTAGCTCCACTTAAACACATAAAGGCTATTAAATTAATAAATGTAAACTTTGTAAATAAACTGTAATTTAAGATATTAGACACAAAACAATTTTATGTGTAATCCAAATTGTACATAATTCACATCTATGCTTCTAAACAAATAGAAGCTCACATTTGTACTTTTACAATTTACAAAGTGCTTTTATATACATTTTCTCATTTTCTATTGAAGACAGACATGTGAGATAAGTGTTATTCTTATTCCACAGATGGAAACAGACCCAGATATTAGTCAGTGCTTTAACCACTATGCAGTGTAGCCCTGAGACTTTACATCTGCAAAGCGTTTTAATAATGCAAATATCACACATATTTCAATTTTTGTCACCATTTTTAAATTTCCATTTTCTTAACAAAAAACAATGAAAAATTTTTCTGCAATCTAGTAATAAAAACGAGAAATATTACCTAGACAGTTGTATACTACCACAATGAGTGAGATCCACCAGAAGCAAAGTCTACTAACTATATACAGGGCACCAGTATCAGAACTACACTGACATGAGTAATTTTTTCTATTTTAGAAAAAATAATACAGGATACTCCTGTTGCCTCCAAGTCTAATGGTGTGTGTGTGTGTGTGTGTGTGTGTGTGTGTGTGTGTGTGCGCGCTAGGGTGTGTAGATGGCCAAGAAGGATACAGAAGAATACTTTATCAGCTTTGGAGTAACAGGGCCTGCGGTTATCCCAGCTTAGGCCTACAGGGACTTGACAATTTGCTTGGCCATGTCTCATCTTTAGTAATAAACTTATTTTTCTTTCCTCGTCCCCCTTTCTTCCTAAATACCCTGTACCATTTGGACTAGAAATTCCAACAGGTAGACTTTCTTTCTGAATTATCTTCCCTACTGTATAATTTTTTTCAGAATTTTCCTTTCCTATTTCTAAATCTTGAAGACATTTCTTTATAGTAGATGAGGGAGCTATAGCTCATATTCACTGTCAGGAAAGGGTCGGTTCCAGCATTAATTTCCCAGCAAACAGCTGAGAGAAAAGCGGAACAGCGAGGGATAGCACAGCGGTCAGTGGCAGAGCAGTGACACCTGCACGCAGGGAGCCGCACTGCAGCTCTCCCCTGCTCCACGGGAGCTTTCTTCCTGCTCTGCAACTGAAAGAGGAAAACTCGGGCTGGTCGTGAGTTCAAAGCAGACCACTGTGTTTAAATCACTGGTTCAATTAATCACTCTTCTGATGTCATAATGTTTTTATTGCATTTCAGGACATTTTCAATAAACATCTTGAGTTTGACACCTTGACTAGGTAATCCTTTTGCAGTAGAAATCAGATTTCTCTGGCACGACTCCATTGCCAGCAATGGGATTTATCAAAACTACAAATGCCAGCACATTGAATATTTCAATACCGTACTCAATTGTCCATATCTAAATATTTCAGCTATGAAACAAACCAAATGCAAATACTTAATATATAGTACAAATAAACAGATTCTTCACAGAAGAAAACAATGAAAGACTAATTTTCCACAACATGTCACCTGGTCATTAGTTCTTCAATACTATTACTTAGGTTATCTCAAGAATGATAAAATTTATGCACCACTACCCATGTTTTTCTCAACATGTTTTATCTAAGTTCTAAAGGGCAAAAACAAGGATGCTCCTAGTCAGAACTGTTTTTATAAACTTCTTGTTTCTTTTGCTGTGCATCGTACGATAATGAACATGGAGACAAGGACAAATGCATATTTAAGCCATAGTGGTTACATGAATTCTGCTTATACGGCTAGGTGCTTATACGAGTCTGGTAAACGACAAGATAAAATAATAAAGTTTCATAAGCTCATCCACGCCCTGTGAACGTTAGTCCACTCACAGCGTAACTTGATTCAGTCACTACTTATTAGTTTTAAAAAATGCTTCTTCCAAGCTGCAAACCACCCTTTATTACGCATTGCTGAGTCATGAGAGGGTAAACCGTGACACAGTTCCCTCATGCCACTGACTCTTTTGGAGGGAACGTCTGCAATAAAATAACGTTTCCAAACTCTCTTTTTCAAAAGCTTGAACTGCGTTCTAGGACTGACCTTCACTCTGTAGTCCCTCTCACCCAAGGCGCGCTCCCTGGTGCATCTTTTTGAGGTTTAGTTTCTGGGAAGTTTTCAGCAAACCTTTCTCGCGCTTTCTCCCAGTTCTTTTTGCTCTTGCTTTGGAGAAGGTGAGCATCTTCAACTGAGGATGGTTTGCCTGTCCCCAAACCTGCATGTGTTCGCCGGAGCTGCAGCTCTATCTGTTACCAAAAGTGGAGCAGACCACTTACTGGAGCGTTTACACACATTGCAATCTGTTGTGTCCAACCTGACACTTTTCAATTTTGATTTAGAAAAACATTGATGCAAAAGGAAAACCTGTCAAATCCATCACATATATACAAGAATACATACATGACTACACACGGAACTTCAACTCATTTTTCTACGTTGTCTTCCCTGTCACTAAGTACAGCTGATTCTACAGGAAATGGAGTCCTCTTTCAATAGCAACCACCAAGTTTCATGGAGATGCTGCAGAATATGTCATCCTACTCTAACCAGAAGTCAAGGCAATGGATGTGTTTCAAAGTACTGTCCTAGCCTCACCTAAGTAAGTGAACAGGTAGGTTAAACATGAAGAATCATAAAGAGAATTCGATTGTTTATTTTCACAAAAGTAGGGGAGGACTTCCCATTATCTTGAGAACCATAGCTACCAGTTGCTGAGTGCCTAATATATGTCAGGCACCATGCTAGGGGCTTTATCCTCATGACATCCCTAAAAAAGTTATCATCCCCATTTTTACATATGAAAACAGAAATCGAAACTTGCCCTCAGTCACACAGCTGGCGAGTGAGAGGACACATACTCTAACGAAGGTCTGACCACAATCCCCATGTCCTTCCCATTGTACCTCAATGAAAATGAGAAAATTTACATTAAACTCACACTGATCCATCCACTACTTCTTTAGGTATCAAGTAATTATCAAGAAAGTTCTTTAGTCATGTTCGCTTGTAAGGTTTTTGTGAAAGATAATCTGAACCTCCAACGAACCTTGGGACTGCAGAATTAAACTGCTGTACTATTTCCCAGACATTCTCTATTGCTTGTTACATGCTCTGATTCTTGAACCTAAAACAGATTCTCCAGCTAATACAGAATCTGCCTGTTTGTAAAGTAACATTGTGACTGTTCCTGCAATGTTTAGTACCAGGCATAATAAGGAGGTCCTTAAAAACAAGTAAAAGACACAGAAGACCTTTGGCTCAGGAAATAATATTTACTATCCTAGCTTTGATAAAGGAAAAGACTCTGAGAGGCTTCCTAAAACAAAATAAAACCATGCATACATTTGGTAACTAGGAATGCCATTAAGGCAGTAGCCGTGTCTGGTTTTGCTTGCTTCTATTCTCCTAGCTCTCAAGGTAAAGCTCGGCACGTGGTAGGTACCCAGTATGTATACCTGCTGTAAGAATTAAGAATGAAATAACACACAAGTCTTACCGGAGTTTTCATTCCTCCACCATCCTTCCCGAGGCCTTCTCCTTTCTTCCAACCCATCTTCTCCAACATCTTCCGACCTTTGTTGCTATCAGTAATTTCACTTTAAAGAAAATTAAGATGACAATTGATTTCTAATGACCATTTAGGTCATATTTATAATCAATTAATGAATTAAAAATAATTGGCACAACTACTTTAGAAAATTATTTGGCATTACCTAACAAAGTTGAAGATACACAAATTCTACTCCTATGTATACAATTTAACAGAAAAGCATACACAAAAAGACACGTACAAGAATGTTTCTGCAGCAAATCTAATAACCACAAAACAGAAACAACCCAGATGTCCATAATGGTAAAATGGAAAAACTGTGGCTTATTCATACAAGAGAATATCATACAGCAGTAAAAATAAAATACACCTAATAAAATAATGTTTGACAAAAAGAATATAGATACAAAATAAATACTGAATTATTCCACTTATTTAAAATTCAAAAATAAGTGAAATTAATCTGTTGATGTTGAAGTCAGGGGAGTGGTTACCTTTGGGCAGGAGAAAGGAACAGTGATTAAGAGGGGGCACTGGGAGGGCAGGTTTCTGGTGTTACTGACAATTGTCTATTTCTTGGCCAAGAAATGTTTATTCTGCAATGTGTTAATCTTATGATAATCAATAATTGACACTGATACTGGTATTTGTGTACTTTTTGGTATATATGTTATACATCAATAAAAAAGTTAAAATGAAACAAAACCTCTCATTCACTATTTGCATTTTGTTCTGATTTTATATTCTGCTAATGTAAGGGTATTTTTATGTTCTATCACATTGTCTTTTCAGTTCTACAAAATACGTTAAATTAGCTCTTCAATAACAATTAACCAAGCAATGTCAGACCAATGTGTTTCATTTTTTACTTCTGCCTTCTTATTTAACTCTAAAGCAATCTTCATATTCTCCAGCAATTATTTCAAAAATACTAAATTTTAAAAAGTATTTGTCATGTTGCTTAGTATATCTAATTCATAATATTACATTTCATCAAATCTGACTCCATAAATTGTAAGACGCATCAAATTTTATGTACCATTAAGAAAAATTTGCTGCCATGCGTAATTATAAAACTCTTCCAAGTAGTGTATCTTAGAATCAATAAAATATGATATTTAATCAAAATTTTATAATTAGTTGTCAGTTCCACATGTAAGATTTAAATTTCAACTAAATCTAGAATTTACATTCTAGAGAAAAAAAATGTAACTAACATATGACTAAATGCAGAAATACGGTCACACTGCAGACCTCAAAATTACATTTTTCATGTTAATCAATGCTACTTTACCAAGAGAAAAGAGCTGAACGAAGAAAAATAGTATTTCAGGGTCAACAAGAACAAAAGTAGCTGGATATCGAAATACCAGTCCATACCAATTTCTTATTAGCGCAGCCTTCTAGATATCTAGTATATAAAAGTATGCCCAATTGATTGGGCGGCTAGAATGTTAGCGATGCATATATATGTGTTTCAGTATGTATATTCACATCTATGCTTAGTAATTTTCCAGGGAACAATGGAATTCTAATCTTAGAAGAAAATATAAATAGATACAGTGTTCCTATCTTGTTCTGAACCATTCCTTTAAAGGCTACCTAACAGAATATATAACTCTGTAAGTCAGATTACCCTATGAATGTGATTATGGTACAAAGAATGTTTCAAGCAACTAAAATGTAATGCTTACGAGTGAACAGAGGCAGGAGCATCATCTCTTTGGAAAGTTCCTTCACTTCCAATCTGCTCCCTACGTTTTCCAGCTCTGTCTTTATATTTTGGATTCTTCAATGCCTTTTCATCTTCATATTCCGTATTCTTTATAAATAAACACAAAATATTCATTGAGGAAAACAAAAGCGATAAATAAAAATGTAATGTCTTTATATTTGCCTTACTTAGCAAATATGTTTCAATGTGGTCTGTATTAAACAGTGAATTAAAACAAGTCATAATATAAATTAAGACAATTATATTATTTACTACGCTATTTTTATTCTATCCTCTTTAAAATGTTTATATTATTTCAAGTTGTACTACAACATAAATTGCATATAGAATATAAATCATACATAAATTGTAATATGTAGTCGTAAGAATATAGTGAAAATATAGTATATATTTTGACCTAATGATGTGTACTCACATTCTCATATGAACTACCAATATTCAAAGAAATATGCAGAACCCCTGAGGTTGGAAAAAAATCTATTTCTCCTTTTCTCTAAGGAAGTGAATGTTCCCAAGGGACTAAACAGTTTGATACTATTCCTTGGAAGGGAAAAATGTAGAAAGCCTTTTAAAAAATGGATAAAAAGCAAATACTCTTTTATCCTGGCACTACTAATAGCTTTCTGCTTCAAAAAAGCTCCATTTATACAATTCATCAGTCACTCAACAAATATTTACTATGTAGAGTGTGTGAAGCTCCATGCTAGGTGATGGAGTACAAACACATTTATAATCCTAGAAGGGAAACACAAAATCTTTGGCACGCTCCAGTATGACTGGTTCAGCATTAAGGTGTAACAAGATGTGGCAGTAGCACAAAAGAAGAGGCAGTCCATTCAGCTTGGGGCTTCAGAGAAGGCTCCTCTTCCCCATGTTATTACATGCTGATCTTTATATAAAAAGTATGACATTCATCCACCAAGATGCCAGGAACTGCTAGAGCAACTCAAGAAAAGCACCACAGAAGCTTTTACTTAATTTTGCTTCTAAACAGCAAAGAAAAACATAGAACCACCAACTCTAATTGGTTTTTCTCCCTAGAAGATACAAAAATTGAGCTAAAGTTTTTGAGAAAATATATTATTCTCTCCTTATATATCTTCTGTTTTCCTCTCAAATTAGCCCCTTGACATTTTTTTCTATTATGATTTCTCTCCCTTAGTATAACAGTAACAACAAATAATACAATTTTGCAGAAAAATACATTATTTTAGGAGCATCTTTTCCCACATCTTCATGAAGAGTAAAAAGAACTCCACAAATATACATAAGACCTAGATTCTAGCTATATCTAGCTGTGTCATTTAGTAGCTGGGTGACCCTTAGTTTCTCAAATGTAAACTGGAAATATGAATTACCTTCATGGTCTACTTATAGGATTAAATGTTAATTTTTTTACAGCCTTATTAAGGTATAATTAACATACAATAAATTACACATAAAGTGTACAATTAGATACTTTTGAGATTTGAAACAAACCGTCACCATAATCAAGATAATAAACATATCCATCTCCCACAAAAGTATCCTCGTCCTTCTTTGTAATCCTTCCCCTCCTGTACCCACACAACCACTGATCTGTCACGATATGTTAGTTTGCTTGCTTTCCTAGAATTTTATATAAATGGAAATATATAGTATGTACTCTTTTTGTTTGGCTTTTCTTTCACTCAGCATAATTACCTTGAGATTTAGCCATTTTGTAGCCTGTATCAGCTCATGTTTTTTTACTGCTAAACCGTATTTGACCATATACATATATATATCATACTTTGCTTATCCATGCTTGATGGACAAGTGAGTTTTTTCCAGTTTTTGGCTAACAGAAAAAAAGCTGCTATGAACATTTGTTTACTAGTCTTTGTGTGAACATATGCTTTCATCTCTCTTAGGTAAATATCTCGAAAGAGAATGGTGAATCACATGGTAGGTGCACATCTAACTTTTGAAGAAACTACTAAACTGTTTTCCAAAGCAATCGCACCATTTTATATTCTCACCAGCAGTGTATGAGACCTCCAGTTCCTCCACATGCCCACCAACACCTGGTATGGTCACTCTTTTTAACTGGTTTAATTTGCATTTCCCTAATGACTAATGATACTGAACATCTTTTCATGTGTTTCTTTGCCACCTGTACACATGCTTTGGTGAAGTGTCTATTCAAATCTTCTGCTCATTTTTGAATTGTTTTCTAATTGAGTTTTGTGAGTTCTGTATATATTCTAGATACAAGATATATGATTTTTATCAGATAGATGATTTGCAAATATTTTTCCCAGTCTGTGGCTTATCTTTTCATTCTCTTAAGAGCATCTTTGCAAGAACCAAAGTTTTGGAGACAGTGCAATTTATTAATTTGTTCTTTTATGGATTGTGCTTTTGGTATTAAATACCAAAAAAATCTTTGCCTATTTTTTTTATAGGTTTGCTTCTAGAAGTTTTACAGTTTTAGGTTTTAAATTTATATCTATGATACATTTTGAGTTCATTGTTATATCTGTTACGAGGTGTGGATCAAAGTTCTACTTTTGGATTTTGCATACACCTATCCAATTGTTCCAGCACTATTTGCTGAAAAGACCATCCTTTCTCCACCAAATTGCCTTCACATCTTTGCTGAAAATCATACATATATATACACACACACATACACAAATATACATCTATCTAGGTCTATTTCTGCATTCATTATTTTGTTCCATCGACCTATTTGTTTATCTTTAGCCTACACTATACTGTCTTAATTATTGTAGTTGATGAGCTGTCTTGAAATCAGGAAATATTGGTCCTCCAACTATGTTCTTCACTGATATCATTTCGATACGAGTTTTTTAAAAACCAGAAATGGCTATTCAAATGTAGGGTATTATTATCATTTTTCTACTCCAACTTCAACAGTTGTTGAGGTAAACAATAAACAACAGAAATTACATAAATCTCTAAATCATTCTAAATAGCTCTTTTTATATATAAAATGGACTGTGCAAATCTAAAGGCATTTTTACTCAAAACCAGATGCACAGTTTAACACATGTAACAATATTTAACATCCTTACCTGCAAACCATATTTCACTCGTATTTTCTTTAATTCTTTTCTCCTTTCCAACTCTTTTTCCTCCTTACTTAGTGTCGGACCAACTAAATGGAAAAAGTGAGCTTAGTTTAAAAAATAAGAAAATGCTAAATTTGATAAATTTTATATAAAATTAATACTGTTATTTAATAATTTAAAAAACTAACAGTATTAATGTCCCATCTGCAGATTAACCAACAGGTCCAGTAAACAGTAATATAAAAGCATCTTGGGTTATGATGATGTCCTTTCAGCATGTTGGTAACTAAATTTACTTGGAAACTAACCAAAATGCAAAGATTATAGGAAGGTTATAGTATAGATACCAAAAGAAACACTAAACATGTTAATTTTTTGATATGACTATTGTAATAGAATCCCCAATGCAGAAATAGTGAATTTTCCAAAGGAACATAGGCATGTGCAAAAGAAAAATCACAGAACCAAAGATTCACGTTATCATGTAATGTGTCATACTCACTTTCACAATCTAGTATCAGAACACAAAAAAATATACAATGACCATGTATAGTTGTTTGGTATTTAGGGGAAAAACTGATATGAAAAAAATTAGTTCTTAAAGTATCTATTCGAATTTTAAAAGCCTTAGATAAGTGGGCTTAAAGCAAGATAGCAACTCCTACAGTGTTATTTATTATAGAAAAAAATGGGCCTACACACAAATGATACATCAACGTAAACTGTAAGGAGGAAAGCAAACACGTCAACCAGTATCTCAACACCCTGCCTATTATCCTCTACACCACTATTATACAACAGAGTTTAACTGTGGATGACTTCTTCCCATCAGTGAACAGATGTTAAGAGACCATTATGTCACAGTTTCTCTTTTGAAAGACATTTAGCTACCACCGCAGGGCTGCTTCAAAAGCCACCTAAACTGGATTAGCAAAAACAGAGCTAATGATTATCTTTCCTGGTCAAAAAGTAACCTAATGCTGTAACAGCACAGCTAAATTATCACACAGAAAAATCAACTACAATCATACTAGCCTAGGTCTCTAATTTCAAATACATGTCATTTCTTCATCTCATTTGATAATATTCACCAAAATATAAATGTATCTCAATACGGTATTGTATCAATTAGACATGAAGCTGGTAGCTAACATATATATTATTAGAACACTCCAGTGAAGTAAAGAGAAAAGTTTTCATGCCCACATGTGACAATACATTTCACATACCAAAAGACTCATCTTTCTTATCAAGACGAAGGTGAGCTCTAACCTGCCCTGGTTCACAGCCATCACAGGTCTCACTGCCAGGGTGGATGTGGAAGGACAACACAGTCTCTCCAATTTTCACTTCATCTCCATGCTCAAGTACATAGGGGTCACATTTAGTTTTAGGCTAAAGGGGAAAAAATTACAAAACAGAAATCCAGGAAGGTTATATATGATTATTTTATGTCTACTCTAAGTAATTAGAAGAAAAAAACATTTGAGATGCTTCTCAGTGAGACAGACACACACATGCAAACACACACACACAAACTGCCACAACTCGAGGATGATCCATAATGTTCTACCAATGGAGAGGAAGACAGCTCAACTGAGCTGAGAATTTTGATATTCTCAAATCCACTAATCTCCCTATCTCCATGTCCAATCCCATCAGAGAAACACCCAACCCAAACTCCAAACAATCTATCACCAAAACGAAGAACCACCACAGTCAAAAGGTGACGTGTAAAGGAGGTAAGCGTATCACATTTCCCCTTTTCCTCTTCCTTTCTCTTGACAATTCAGTTTTATTTCATTTCTGAATCTTATAGACTAAAAATAAGGCCTCCCTCCCTCTCTTCTGTATCTTATCTTCTTATGTGCCAGGCACTTTGCCACATGTTGGGGATATAAGAGTTAAGTGGACAGAGATAGCCCCTGCCTTCAAGGAGTTTCTACTTGAGCAACATTTCCATTAAAACAATTTTTTAAAAAACATACACACACAAAAAAGGAGGCCCCCTAAAGTTGCTATAACAACATTTACTCTGAAGAGCTTTAAAATGCATTTCTCTCTAAAAGTAAGGCATAGATGCATAATTAGAAGTCAAACTCAACAGTCAAGTATCCACTTATTAAATACTTTTTTTAGTCCTTTCTGGGAATTCCTTCCACAAAACACATTTGGGCTTGAACGCGGATCTAAACCAAATGTGTATAATAACCATGGCCTTCAAGAATAAAAAGCTCTAGATCAGGGGCTGGCCTGGTGGTGCAGTGGTTAAGTTCCCATGCTCCATGCGGTGGCCCGTGATTCATGGGTTTGGATCCTGGGCGCAGACCTACACACTGCTCATCAAGCCATGCTGTGGCGGCATCCCACGTGCAAAGTGGAGGAAGACTGGCACAGATTTTAGCTCAGGGACAATCTTCCTCCAGCAAAAAGAGGAAGATTGGCAACAGATGTCAGGTCAGGGCCAATCTTCCTCACCCCCCCAAAAAAATAAAAAATACAAAATTTAGTTTGGTTTTTAAAAATAACGTGCATGCGGCTGGCCCAGTGTCACCATGGTCTAAGTCTGCACACTCCGCTTCGGCCGCCCAGGATTTGCTGGTTCAGATCCCAGGTGCAGACCCATCCACTGCTTATCAAGCCATGCTGTGGCAAGAGGCCCACATACAAAGTAGACGGGCAGAGATGTTAGCTCAGGGCCAATCTTCCTCAGCAAAAATAATAATAATAATAATGTGCAAGTAATTAATTAGTACATACACACTCACCTGAAGAATCTGTTTTCCGTTAACAATTGTGCCATTTTGACTGCCTTGGTCCACAAGGACATAACTTTGTAAGTCATGGTCAAAATGAATTTCTGCATGAAACTTAAAAAAAGAAACCAGGTAATTATAAAGTAGTACACTTTTTTTTTAACCCTAGATAACAATTCCTCTCTGATAGAATGTGATGGACTTTAGTCTCTGATAAATTTTTATTATTTTTAATACTTTATTTTCCTGAATACAAAAGTATTACAATGCTTCTGGTAGAAATGCGGAGGCCACCAAAGAAAAAAGCACCTATAATTCCACCTATAACTGCCATTAATAATGTAGTACCCTACCTTTTCTACTTTTGTAAGAGAGTTGAGATTATACTATAGATACAATTGAAATTATTTTTTCACCTAATG
Organism: Equus quagga; assembly: GCF_021613505.1. Taxonomy (NCBI): domain Eukaryota; kingdom Metazoa; phylum Chordata; class Mammalia; order Perissodactyla; family Equidae; genus Equus; species Equus quagga. The sequence continues at coordinate 129,806,896 of NC_060273.1, forward strand.
TAAGTATTTGTCCATATCATTAAAAACTCCTAATACAAAAATGTATTTGAAACACTCAGGGTCAACTTCTCAGAGAAGTTTCCCAGTATTTCGATACTCGGGACTAATCACTGCCCCCTTGCTCCAGAGCACTAACACTCACACCACAGGAAGTTACTGCACATAGGAATGTCACTGTGCTGCTGACAATTATTGCTTACGTTAGTTTACAGTTTTGTTTACCACTCAGTACATAACACAGTGCCTCACATACACTGGGCATGTACTCACTATGTCTACTTAGTTGGATAAAGAGCTGCAGAAATATTTAATTTAAAATTTCATAAACAGTACACTGCTGGTGGGAATGTAAAAAGGTGCAGCTGCTTTGGAGGGGTCTGGCAGTTCCTCAAAAGGTTAAACAGAGTTACCATATGACTCAACAATTCTACTCCTAGGTATCTATCAAGAGAAATTAAAACATACATCCAAACAAAAACTTGTACACAAATGTTCATAGCAGCATTATTCTTCAGAGCCAAAAAGCGGAATCAATTCAAAAGTCCATCAAGTGACGAATAGATAAACTACATGTAGTCTATATATACAATGGAATATTATTCGGTGACAAAAGAAATGAAGTACTGACATATGCTAAAACATGGATGAATCTTGAAGACACGACAGGTGAAGAAGCTAGTTACGAAAGACTACATATGATTCTGTTTATATCAAACGTGCAGAACAGGCAAATCCACAGGGACAAAAGCAGACTGGTGGCTGCCTGGGGCTGCAGCAGTTGGGGGAAATTGGGACCGAACACCAAGAGAGTGGCGTTTCTTCTTATAATAATGAAATGTTCTAAAATGGGTTGTGGTCATGGTTGCACAACTCTGTGAATACACTAAAAACCCTTAAATTACACACTTTCAATGGGTAAGTTGTCTATGGCATGTGAACTCTCTCTCAATGGAGTTATTCTTAAAAAATTTCATAAACATAAACATATAAAATGTTTCAAACACAAAAAAGAATATATTGAATCTGTCTACCTGTGACCCAGCTTTAATAAATTTTGCTGTTTTTGCCTCAGATATTTAAAAGAAAAATTATTATCCATCAATGTGTACCTTACTCTGTCTAACCCCTACCCTTCCTCTTCAGAGGTCTGATGTTTATTTAATCACAATGCATCTCTTTATACTTTCACCACATGTGTATGTATCCATAAACAATGTGTTTATTTTGCCTGGTTTGGAACTTGATATAAATGGGAATCATAATTTATATAAAGGAAAATTCATAGGTCTTAAATGCACAGTTAGATGAGTTCTGACAAATGCATGCTCTCGATACATTTCTTTCATTTTGCTTCTTTGGCTTATTTAACATTATGTTGTGAGGTGCATCCAGTTGTCGACAGTTGTGCCATTTTGCCGTACGGTAATCCATTGTACGGATGTACCACAATCTACATATTCTTCTGATGATGGACAACCAGGTTTTTTCAAGGTTTTACTATATTTAAAATGTTTCTGAGCCAGCCCTGCTGGCCTAGTGGTTAAAGTTTGGCACGCTCCGCTTCAGTGGTCTGGGTTCAGTTCCCAGGCTTGGAACCACACCACTCATCTGTCAGTAGCCATGCTATGGTGGCGGCTCACATAGAACTAGAAGGACCCACAACTAGAATATACGGCTATGTACTAGACTTTGGGGAGGTGAACAAAAGAGGAGAGGAAGATTGGCAACAGATGTTACCAAGCAAAACTTTCCCAGCAAAAACAAAAAACGTTTCTATGAACACGCCACCTTCCTGTGGACAAGGAAAATGTTTCTCTGGGGTATATACTTAGAAATGAAATTGCTCAGCCATAGTATATGCAAATCTTAAACTTTATTAGACACTGCCATATCATTTTCCAAAGTGGTTGTAACAATTTTTATGCCCAACAGCAGTCTATAGGAATTCTTGCAGATCTATACAGCCTTAATCAACACAGTATTATTAGAATTTTTAGATTTGCAAGCATAATAGGTGTAAAATTAAATCTCATCATTGTGATTTTAATTGGCATTTTCTGAGTACAACTGAGGCTGAAACTTTTCTCATGTTTATTAGCCACTGGGTTTCCTTTTCTGTAAATTTTCTCTTCATGTCCTTCACACATTTTTTTCAATTGCATTGTTTAGGGTAATAATAACTATATCAAAGAGTTTAAATAGGATCAAGTCTTTTGACTTGAAACCTTATTCCAAAGAGCTATTCTAAATTATGCTCCCAACAGAAGTGATATTAATAAATATGCTGAATGAAAACTGACATCTTGGCTTCATTTGTATTTCCTAAATTACTAGAAAGATGGAATGGTTTTCATATATTAATCACAATATTTCCTCTATTGTGCATTGCTTATTTATGTTCTTTACTCATTTACCTATTGGTGTCACAGTGGGGTTTGAAAAAATGAATTTGTTTCAGCTTTTAAAATATAAAGGACATATATTTTGTCATATTTGTCTGACTGTCCTAGTCTGCCTTTTAAATTTGTTTCTTAACATATAAAGAACTTCAAACTTGGAGGCGGCCCCATGGCTGAGTGGTTAAGTTCGCGCGCTCCACTGCAGGTGGCCCAGTGTTTCGTCTGTTCGAATCCTGGGCGTGGACATGGCACCACTCATCGAGCCACGCTGAGGCGGCATCCCACATGCCACAACTAGAAGAACCCACAATTAAGAATATACAACTATGTACCGGGGAGGCTTTGGGGAGAGAAAGGAAAAAACTAAAATCTTTGGGGGAAAAAAAAAAAGAACTTCAAACTTAAATTATTCAAAATTATCTTGTCCTCTGTAACTCTTTTCTACTTTCACACAGCTAACAAATTATTCACCCTGCCAGAGGACATGTTAGTTTAAAAGAAAGAAAAAGCAGAAATGCCACCAGAGAACTACCTATATTTCAGATTGGACTGGGAGAAGGACGTTGCTCTTTAAGTCATAGACTGGGTTTTCTTCGGAGGTAGAAGAAAGCAAAGTCATAGGAAAGTAAAAAAGCAAAATAATTTGGTCAGAGTTCACGTGAAGAGGATTTCCTTCCCTCTGAATGAGTCCAAACAAAGTAAAAATAACTAGATTTTCAAACTAATAATGGGAAACAAATTTCATTCCCAAAAGGCAAAAAGCCACATAAAATATATACTTTAGATCCATATTGTAGTCCATTAAATAGAAACAAAGTAGAGATGATGAAAGGACCAAAAAAAGACCAAAAAAAAAAAAAGGAAAAATAACAACCATAGAAGGGAGGGGGAAAACTAGAGAAAATAAAGAAAAAGAAATATAGAGTGTCAGCAGCTAAACCTTTTGTTTTTTTCTACTTGTAACTTAAGTTGCAACTCGGTTCTTACTGTTTGTTCTGAAAACTCAACTGTTCTTTTTCCTGAAACCATTAGAGGCTCAACTAAGAACAGCTGTAAATGGAGAGCCCTGGGTCGCGAGGATAGATGGTTCTTGGGTTGTAAAATACTCTGGACTCAAAGCAACCGTCTGCTAAACCAGCCTGAATCAACATCTGATTCATTTTTGAACTGCCATAATATCTAGCATATTTATTTCACTCAATAAATATTTGTTAAATGGGTATTACTTTAATATTTAAATTAATATCTACTTCTGCTCCAGACTATTAAAAATTAAACATAATTTGGGGCTGGCCCAGTGGCATAGTGGTTAACTTCACGTGCTCCTCTTCGGCAGCCCAGGGTTTGTGAGTTCGGATCCTGGGCACAGACCTATACCCTGCTCAACAAGCCCTGCTGAGGCAGCATCCCACATACAAAAGAGAGGAAGACTGGCACAGATGTTAGCTCAGGGACAATCTTCCTTACCAAAAGAAATTAAAAATAAAAATAATTTATCCAAATTGTGATAAAGAATTTTTATTTTCTTAAGCAGTGGAATAAACAAATCTGCATTGATTTCATTACCATTACTACACTGACTATTAACCTTTCTATTAATTGGGAAAAACCCTAAGCTTTCTGCCATAATGATGATTTATAAAACACATCTAGGGGACTATAGTTGAAAACTCAAAGTACTCACCTTACTGACACCAACTTCGGGGATTCGGAGAGTATGCTCCATATCTTTTTCTCTGCAGAGTTAAGGAAAATTTCTTTAGTAATTTTTGAAGCATACATATACAGAGGCAGCACTTACAGTGACATGGAAAGAATTTGTTTAAAAAGATGATGTTTTTTGTTTTAAAAGACCATGCTACAATGCAAGTCTATCACACTAAGCCCCATTTCCTAAATCCTGCTCTAAATTTCCTGTTTGAAGGGAGGTTCCAGAATTACTTCTATTCTTTGGTACATCTATCTGAGCTAATAAACATCCAACGGGACAAGATATTCTTTGTACTAATGTCAATCATTTATTCCAGATATGCTATGTTCCCAATTCCATTACTATCTGTAAAAGGAACCTAATATTCTGCAAGAATTTAAAACTAAGGGGGCTGGCCCACTGGCACAGTGGTTACATTCAGCACACTCCACTTCAGCTGCTCAGCTTCATGGGTTCAGATGCTGGGTTTGGACTTATAGCACTCATCAGCCAGCCATGTGGCGGTGACCCACATACAAAGTAGAGGAAGACTGGCACAGATGTTAGCTCAGGGCTAGTCTTCCTCAAGTAAACAGAGAGGAAGATTGGCTACAGATGTTAGCTCAGGGTGAATCTTCCCCAGGAAAAGAAAATTAAGATGTTGTATAAAATCTGAATTAATGATTATCTTTCCCTTTAGGAAGAAAGGAAATTATCCAATTCATGATTAAAACCTAACTCTCTACCAAGTGGTTATGCATTACAAAGGAGTAAAAGAAAAGCAGCAGAGAAGGAGGCCAATACTGGCTTTAGGTAAGCAATTTGAACCAGCACAAAGGGTAAGAAAATTACAAAATCTCTGTGGAAGGTATCACCAAGATTTTACCTCTTTACATAGGCAGCCCTTTTGGGACCATGAAGTCCCAAACCTCGACTGATTTTCAAAAGCAAGAGACAAAAGGTAAGTGTCAATAATATTTTTTCAGTGAGGGAGGGAGGGACGTGGATGTCATATTTTGTCTATTCAACAAGCACCATGCACATTACATGATAATTGCTCAAGAAATGTACAAGCCATTGGAAAAAGACAAATAGATAAATATAGTAATATTAAACATTTTTACCTTCCAATTGTAGCAGGGTTTACAGCTGTAATGATAAAAAGTGATCCTGTCTGCAACACTGGTGATCTAATAACAATTACTCTAATACACGGGGGCCAAATTTTTTCTTCACCTGCCAAAGAAAGAAGTGGGTAAATATTAATTCAAATGCTATGTAAAAAAATTAGAAATGTCTAGGGATAAGGAAGAAGCATCCATAAAATAAAAATGTATTGATCAAAAATCTTAATTATATTTAAACCACCTTTTAAATTCTGCTATATGACAAACGCACTGAGAAACGCTTAATACTGTTACCAATTTAAAGGGATCAATCTAAAAGTATTCAGTAAATTCAGTATCTATCACAATTATAAAAGAATCAACTCAGCTTTTTTTAAGGCTTTGAAATTTGAAAAAATGCCAACAAGCATTTTTATATTAAGTTAGAAAAAATGAGTCCACTTTTTAAAAAAGAGTGAGAGAAATTCCATAAGGCCAAAATAAGTTCAATTCCCTAATACGAAATCCTGAGTTTTAAAAGTATGTTTCCATATTCTCAAGTAAAATAATATTAGATTTACTATAACACTTATGTAGCTGAATTCATGGACTATACTTTTTACAGGCAATTTGTTCTTTCCCCCTCAATTACAAAAGTGGACTACAAATATCTAACCCACTAAAATAGACTTAATACATTCTTTAGGATTAGAATGGAGATAACTGGATATTGTGTTCTACTGACTAAGCCATTCATGCAATGAAACTTTAAGGTCCAAGTATGTATCACATATTCACATTCTACTCTCTGAAAACAACCAAGTGGTAGCCCACGTAGTTTTCAGTAACGTCATTAAAACAGTTTACTCTTCGGCGGCTACGTTATGACTTACTAACATTTGTAACTGCATTGCTCTTTGACAACCGCCAGACTGGGTAATTTGCATAAAATTGAATGACGGTTATTTACTCACCCTCATCCTCAGTATCTTCTGCAGTTACACTGTCTTCACTGGTCATGTCTTCATCATAACTGTCCTCGGTCTGAGAATCTGTAATTTCACCTTCTTCTGGTTCACTATCAGTCTCTACGATTTTCTCCTCTTTAAACGAAGTCAAATTATAGGTGTTTTCATTAAGAGATTCTACAGTCTTTCCACTAACTGGAACAGTGAATTTGGGGGGACTATTTTTGTAATGAATGTCTATTTTGGCCTTCTTCTTCACAGTTGCAAAATCTTCTCCCTCATTGCAGTTTATATGTTCAACACTGGATGCTTTTTGATCTTCTGAATTCAAATCCTAGAAAGAGGTGGGTGGGGAGGTGGGAACAGGGGAGAATAATCTTAAACATGGCCATTTTATAACATTTAATGCTAAATGTTTCAGTGAATTAGTGAAGATACATGTACAGTGAAATAACAATAGCTATTATCTGTATGCTCTCTTCCTCTCATGTTTCCTTTCTTGATCAATGACATTACCATCCACATCAAAAATCTCAGTTATCTTTGACATCACCTTACCCACCACGTGGAATCAATTACCAAGCACTGTAGACTATGTTTACAATTTATCCCAGTTCTCTCCTTATCTATTCTCAATGTCCTAAGTGTCCCAGTCAAGGACCTCATTGCTTATTGCTTGGACCACACAACAGCCTAGACCAATACTGTCCAATAAAAATATAATGCAAGCCATATTTATACTTTAAAACTTTCTAGTAGCCATGTTAAAAGCAGGTTAAATTCATTTTTTTATTCTATCTAACCCAATATTTACAAAATATTATTATTTATATAAATATTAACATTTATTCAATATACTTACTAAGGAAATATTTCACATGGACTTTATGTACTAAGTCTTCAAAACTGAATGTAGTTTACACTTACAAGCATCTTGATTAGGACCAGCTACATTTCAAGGGCTCAACAGCCACATGTAGCTAACGGCTACCTTATTGGACAGCGCAGGCCTTGAGAATACAGCTACCCTAAATTTTCTTCTTGAACTTTTAACCAATTATCAAGTCAACATACATAAAATACAGAATTGGCTTTAATTTCGGCAGGAATTTAAAGATTCTAATGTAGCAGAACAGTAGTTTTGTAAAATTTAGTATTTTATAGAGTTGGTTGGATAATACACAACAGTTTAAAGTACAGATGAATCAGTTACACCTTTTTTATTCCGAAATTCCAACTTACCTAGCATAAGCCTTTTACTATTTATTATACACGTATAGTGGGCATGCCTTACAACAAATGAATAAATCTATTATTTTAACCTTAGAAGAAGCAGAGTTATTTCCCTCTTTTTCCTTTCACTTGTAACACACTCTAAATTTCTTTCTCCCTTAGAGCAACATGATGTGAGTTCTCCTGTTATGTTATAAAATATGAGAGCATCTTAAACACATTTTTAATTGCAACATAAATTCAATTTAGAGACTGGCTAAACACTCGCAGTGTGATAAACTATATAAACTTCCAGCAATACAAACTCACCAAGGACAAGAACAAGGGCAAGGAGCTGAAAAACTATGAAGAGCTTTAAAGGCCACTGTGAATTATAGCAAAAAATTCCCATATCTATATATACTTAATAAAAAAAGCAGTTTCCAATCTGTATATTTTATTATTATTACTGCTTATAGGACAAGATACGGAGGAGAACAACGAGTGAAACTGTCAGAGATGCAACTTTTTAAAAACTATTTGCCAGTCCAGAATGTTAAATATTCATTAAGAGATGAGAAAGGGGGCCTATATGTGGGCATTGAAGCATAAATGCATATTTCAAGTTATTTACTCCAATCTCCTCACCCAACTCCCTTCCTTCCACATACCCTCTACTTCCAAAGAGTGAGGCTCAAGAGTATCTTAAAAAATAAAAAGATGAGGATGTCTTAACTGGTCTCCTATGCTTCACAGCTACCTTTTAGAATCATCAGGAAATTCTCAAAATTACATCAGGGATTTTCTTAAGTCCCTGTCCTGGAGTTCACATGTATTCAAAGAAGGATGCTGAAGATGAGCAGTTATGGGAACTAAGCAGGATCAAAATCCCACAGACCACTTTCAAGTTTCAATCTCTACTCTGTCAGAGAAGGTCATCTGCAGACCCCCATGTGTTCTGTTCTCAGTGCTAGGGAGGTGTACTTTCACTACCTACCCTTTCAAACAGTTCAACCACTCGTAACAGTTAGGAGTCATTACAACAGAGGTCTTGAAAGCAAACGGAAAAATCATTTTTAGTATTTTAGTCATATACTCTTCTAAGTATTATCAGTGAAAATAATAGAGAAATAGCAACAAATCAAATACAGAATAGAAGATAAATCCAACAGAATCCCAATTCTATATTTGAACTTCACTAGTATTATACATTTAAAAATTTTTCTTTGGTTAAGAAGAGAAAAACATAAAATTTCAAGAGTTAAGTATCTAATAATTGCCACAATTCACAAAACGCCATATAACAAGCCTCCTTTCCTGCCTATAAACCATTAACCTTATCTGATTAGGGAGTAGAAATAAGAGCACTGATAACATTTTAAATATTTTCCTTCTTTAAATTTAACATTGTATCATAAGCATTTTTAAAATTCCCCTCTTTCTTTTTTTTAGATTGGTACCTGGGCTAACAACTATTGCCAATCTTTTGTTTTTTTTTTCTGCTTTATCTCCCCAAACACCCCTGTACACAGCCGTATATCTTAGTTGCACGTCCTTCCAGCTGTGGGATGTGGGACGCCGCCCACAACGTGGCCTGACGAGCGGCACCATGTCCGCGCCCAGGATCTGAACCCTGGGCCGCCGCAGCAGAGCATGTGAACTTCACCACCTGGCCACAGAGCCGGCCCTCCCCTATCTTCATAAACTACCACTTTAAGGTCTAAATAATGCTTTGTCAATTAAATGTGCTAGCAGTATCTTGTGGGCCATTTGAACTCAATTTTTTTCTGTTCTCATGAATACTGTTGTATAATTATACAAAGGCATTTTTCTTTCTTTAGGATTTTTAAAAAAATAAATTAGGAAAACAAGATTTTCCAGTTAAAGAATATGAACTTTTTTATGGTTACTGATATAAACAGCCATCAATTTTCCAAATAGATACCAATTTACACTCCTAATGACTATGTACCTAATCTATATTTGCTAGCAATGGATTTTTTTAATGTTTGCTAACATAATAGGTAAGAAATTGCTCAATATGACTAAGAAAGTTGAATTTTACTTATGTCTACTTATAAACAGTGTTTTTCTTTTACTGTGTATTGTGCACTGACATCAACTTATCAATAGAGAGTCTGAATGTTCTTCTAAATTAGACAACATGAGTATTTTATCTGCCCTAAATCTACTTCCTTCAAACTTTAAGAAATCCTTTCTATTTCTAGTGACAGAATTTGTGAAAAAGTCCATGTTTGCTCCGTGTGACTGCTTCTTGTTTGACAGATTCTGATACCTTGCTATCTTAATGGATATGTTTGAAATACAGAGTTACCGAAGGATTTTCAGCTTCATCAAAACTTTTGGCTTAATTATGATATCACCATTATGTAAATTTAAAAAATGATGAAGACGTTACCTTTTCCTTATTTACTTATTTATTTATGTTTTTAGTGAAGAAGATCAAGCCTGAGCTAACATCTGTTGCCAATCTTCCTCTTTTTGCTTGAGGAAGACTGTCCCTGAGCTAAGATCTGTGCCAATCTTCCTATATTTTGTATGTGGGACAGTGCCAGAGCATGGCTTTATGACCGGTGTGTAGGTCCATGCCCAGGATCCAAACCTGTGAACCCCTGGCCGCTGAAGTGGAGCACACAAACTTAACCACTACATCACCAGGCCAGCCCCTACCTTTTCCTCAGTTGTTGTAGAAGAATCTGGATCCTTTCTTTTCTTCTTCGATTTCTTATCTCTACTTTGTTTTGCACCGGAAGTCTGATAAGGTTGCAGATCTACTCGAGAATGAAATTGATATCGACCACTTTCCACATCACAGTAGTAATAAATTCCAGTGGAAGGATCATAATATAGTTGATTTTCCTTTCAAAGTCAAGAGAACAGTAAGTTTTATTCATGTAAGATGAAATGCAATACAAGAATAAACAACAGAAATGCCAAATATATTCAAATATAGTAAATGTTTCTTATAAGAACTATGGTACTTTCTGAAGATAAGGAATAAAGATAACAAAATGAAAAATGCTTGTAACTTTCCAAAATACTTTACCATTCAATAGCTGCTCTAATTTTCCTAGTGGGAACAATGAATAAATTTAAATATTAAATTGAATCTCATGAAACTGCCAATATATGACCATTTTTTTACCTATAGAAATAGCCATTTCATATGACTCAATACATTACTGAAAAATGATAACAAGAAACCTTCCAGAAGTCATGAAAACTAAGGCATACGTCAGAAAAAGCTGAGCATATAAAAGCAACTCCAGACCCCTTATCTTTATGACTACACAGTAATGGTTTGGCAGTATAAACCCCCAAACCACTCCTCTCAATGTCATAAAACAAAGATTTGCCTTTTAATATTCATGACTAAAAGTCCTGAAGAAAAATTTGAAAGTAAAATTAAGCTCATAAATACTACAACATAACATTCTATATAAATAAATTGAGCAACAATTGTCTTCACTAATTAATTCTACAGTAAGTAACTAAGTAAGACTTATGTGTAAAGTAGCCATGCAGAAATGAGTTTTGGCAAATTATGGATGAAAAGTATAAAGATAAAATTATGTAATCATCTGAATTTATTAGGTATTGTACTATAGGTACAGACACTGTAATGGCCTCTAGCTACAGGCCTATATCTATAGGCCAGTACTCTATAACCAAGATTTAACTGAACAGTCTATATTTTATTTACATCATAAAGCCATGCAGATCAGACCTGGAAATATCTTATGTATACTGAGATTAAGCAAATAAAACTTCCTGAAAAGGAGTAACTCGTTCTTCTCACTGTTGATACTACTGCAATTTATTGTCTTTAATCCATTTTGCAGATCTCTTACAAAAATATTTTGAATTTTCACTATCCTTCCCTTAACTAAAAAACTGAATGGAAGCATTCTAATCTTTACTTCTAGTGATAAGAGAACTTTTATAACTCAAACCTTTTTTAATCTGTTATGTCTTTCACTCCAAAATATAGACATTTCCAAAAATATTTTTAAATTTTTATTTAATTAAAATAAAATGAAAACTAGCACAACAAAAATGCCAAAACAATGAGGTCCCTAATTTACTAAGACATATAACCTGCAGAGTGTAACTAACCATTTCCAGAAGAGATGTCAGGAAGAAAGATACAGGAAGGAAGGTAGAAGAATGGTGAAGATTAATGTCATTTACTTGAAAACTGTGTTTTTTTCCTAGAAACCAAATAAGTAATAGCTACTGTCTTTGGTAATAAGAGTTTAAGCATTAATTTTCTGGGTATTAATTACCATTGTCAATTAGCATACTCCTGTGAAAGAAAACCTTCTCCTTACAAAGGAATTACCCAGTATACCAAGAACAAACCGACAAGCTAATGAAACCCCTTATCTAACTGAGATACTTAGTGTTATCACTATGTTCCCTAGATCAGTTAGCAACAGTTCCAGTAACTGGAATGACAAACATCTGCTCCACTTTGGGCACTACATTCTCTAACTCCTGAGGACCAGATCACATGCCTAAACCGCTGAGGTTGAGGCACATGGGTATGTGAGTTCCATCATCATCGTCATCAAATCCTGAATAAAATCCAATTAAGTACTAGACTTCGACAGCCATAACACTGTATTTTAAGTCAACAATTTTATTTTCTGGTTCTGTCCTAGTCAGAGGTCCATGACATTTCTGATTCCACACGAATTCCCTAGTTTTCACTGTTAACAGATTGATTTTTAAAAAGTGAAATGTTTAAAAGCCACAGAATATAAAACAAGGACTAACAATAAACATGCTATGAGAATTCAAGAAAAAAATTCCCTCTGTGGCCTCAAATGGATTCATAAAGATATAACTATTTGAAACAAAAAAAAATTTCACCCCAAGCCTAGAATTAACAATGTCACTTCCTTATCAATTCTATGAAAAAAATGTTAGTTTAGTTCATAAACATTTTACAACAATGCAGTTGTCTGCTTTTATTAATAAATGCTCTAACATTTTTCTGTTAGTTTACATATAAACAGTTATTGGACTCTAAAATAATAATCACAATTAACTTATTTAATTAAAAACCTAGAAGTGTAGCATCATAAGCTATTTTATAATTCTTTATTCTTGTCAAACAGCTTTGAATCAAACATAATTTTTAGGTGCAGCTCCTTGCTTTTCTTAATTCAGCTGAGGGTTTAATATTTGGCATCAAGCAGCTAAGTGTACAACCATACAGTATTAAAAGCTCTGAGATACTTACAGAATCATAATAGAAACCAGTGCTGTGATCGAAATACAGCCCAGTACTCTCATCATAACTGAATCCAGTCTGTGACACAGCAGCTTCTGCAGCAGCTCTCAAACTTTCAGCTAATGAGGCACCTTCTAAGGATGTATCTTCAGTTGCTAATGCAGATGCTGGCTCCTAGGTAAGATACATTCATGTCAGGTAAAACAAAAACTCCCTTATATCAATTTAAAAGTTGGCAGAATTTGAAATGATAGACTTAAAAACTATTTTAAATAATCAGACCTCGATTTCTGCAATGGAAAGGGGTAGCTACAAATTACAATTTGATCCACTTTTAAAAATATTTACTAATGTATCAGTTAATTCAATTTTCACCCAGTTTTAAAGACACTAAAAGTGAGTGACCATTACTCAAAAATAAATGCCTGATACCATAGGAAAGCAAGCCACAAAAAACAGACTCTGAAATAGTTTTTAAGACAAATGATCTAGATTCTCTAATAATTATAGGTTCAAAGGGAAAAAAAAATTTAAAAGAGAGATAGAGAAGAAAGCTATAGATTACATGAGCTATATCACACATCAAACAGTTGTACCGTATGAACCTTACTGGGCTCCTGCTCCAAACTGGAGAAACAAATTTATAAAACATTCAGGGAAATCTGAACAGTTGCAGGACATGGGACATAAAGGAAGCATTAAAAAAATTTTGTTGTGAACACGGTATTGTGGTTCTTGCCCCAAAATGTTTTGGTTGAGTCAAAACATACTGACAAATTTTCTTTGTTTTAGTTTATATACTATACATCATAAATTTTTGGAACACAACCGAGTAGGAAAACAATTATACATGTGAACAAGTTCTAACTTTTGTTTCTCAAAAACTGTACTCACTGCATAATTATACACAGAATGTTTACAAACCCTGTATATGTTTTGATGGAACAAAGAAGTCTTTTTTCTATAAAATAACAACAAAGACAGACAAGTTCTTGGGCATCAACAGTTTCATGTTAAGCATTTTATTACCTGTGAATGTGAGGCAAAATGGTCCTCTCGTCCACATTTAACATTTTCTGTTATATCAGTACCAGTGTAAGCATCATTTTCTATTTGTGACTGGTCTTTAGAATTAAAAGTAGAAGGTTCAATATTCTGATCTTGCTGAACTGAAAGTTCAGTCACTTTATCTGGAAGACTAACATCCTTATAGTATGTTTGATAATAATAATCTGTAGCAAAAACAAATCAAGTGATACCACATTAGAATAGTGTATGTAAAAAGGACTGAATTCCAAAACACAGGCACTGAACACAAAACAGCACACACTGCAAATAAATCATATTTTTACAACTGTACACATTTTAACAGATTAACATTTATGGTGCAGATAAATCCGCAGAAATATATGTCTTTGATTCTCATGTCACCTTCAGTAGCTGTCAAGCTAAAAAGAAAAAAAAGGTAAGCAGATTTGGATTTTCCACAGCAAGAGGAAAAAAGAAAACAGGTAGACAGGTTGTGTTCTGTAGAAAAAAATTAGCAACACTTAACTTCCAACCACATATCTTAATGTTGTTTTGTATTAAATGACAATGGAATAAAGACAATGTGTCAAGGGTTGCTTTTTCTGTCAAATTTCTCTCAAGACGCTGACTTTTTAAAAAATATATCATACAGATATGTAATGTTAATACTATTGCCGTGCTTAGCCATTTAGCTAAATTATGTACTGAATAAAACAAGGAAAAATAATGGGAAGGATGATTTCTTGTGGTCCCAATTTAATAAAACTCAGTTGCTGAGTTATTTTGCCTCACAACATAATGCCACTGATGCGGCCACGGCAGCGGACTCACCCTTCCCATAAAGGCCTAAGAGACTGGCACAGAACACAATGCCAAGTGGAATGCGTCAACAAGGAAACATATGCCTCTAGTCACAAGGAAGGCCAGACAAGAGTAGATGGCTCACAGCACGGCAAAAATTACTCAGTGAATGTGCCGCTGAAAACACATTAGCAGGATTATGTATTTATGGGAATGACAATACCACTCTACTTTCCCACCAGAAGAGCAAATGGATTATGTGAAAATACCATATCATATGGCAAGAAGGCAACATTCTAACAGTTCTCCTATGTATCTAGTTTGCCTATTTGACAGTTACAGACAACTCTACGTTAGCATGATCTGAATGCAACAGTCTTGGGCTATCATCCCTACAAGCTGCATACCTGAGATGGACCAAGGAGGGTGGTTCTCTGTTTGTACTTCTACATCAGACTTGCTATTATCTTCCTTTCTTCCACAATGGAGTATTTTGCTGAGCTCTTCTACCTAAAAGAAAACAAGGCTTTAGGAAAAATAAATCATATAGCAATCTAATATACACATCATTCTCCTGAAATTACAATAACTACTTTTCTGGGAAAAAGATTTAGAGAAGTACCCAAACAGCTAGTTTCCTTTTCAGAAAAACTAAAAATACTAAAATTGACTTGCTTTCACCTTTTACTTTTGCGGGGGAGATGTTTTTATTCTTATACTCTGTTGCTAAACTTCAAAATACCCCCTCCAAAAATCAGATTGAGTAAATTAATAGGACTCTGTGAACAAATCCTTTAACAAATAAGAATATTTTATACTAATATTTCAATCTGTTAGTTCTCCCTAAAGAATTAGGAAAAAAATATTAACTCTTATTCGTTGAACTAAATCATCTAATAGCATTCCGTGTCCTCCACCTGAAATAAGTGTTCACTTAAATACAGTAAGCCGCTCATAAGCTTTAATGTACTTTTTTTTTCACATGGTAGTCTTACGACTAAATAACCGCAGAAGGGAAGATGGATGCCTCATCGGAGGAGCATCTGACCTCCCTGTGCCGAGGCTGGAGCTACAGAGTGTAAAATAGCCACAAACAGATGAGCAGCAGCCTCAACACACCTCCGTCGGACAGCATCTCAATATGAGACATCTATTATAAGCATGCAACTAACTAAAAAACAGGCTTCTGAGTATTTCTTTAATGATATAGAGACCTTAAAACGAGAAAGGTGATAAAACTGATTGTATACAGATTATCTAGGTACTTCATCATTTATCAGATCTGCTACTACCAGGGCTGGAAGCAAGTAAAGCAGCCAGAGCATAAAATTTAAGGAGGCACTCACTTGCAGCTTCACTCAAGTACAAGCTCTGTACCTGAGGGTGAGTGCTCCCTTAAATTTTGCGCCCTAGGCTACTGATTGCCTCGCCCAATTCTGGATCTGCCTACTACCACCATTACTATGAACTAGATCACTTATTCAGTATCTGCTACATGCTACACAGTATACTTGCTACTCTGGATAACATCTCGTTAATTCTTACAACCACCTTACAAATTAGTTGCCCTAATCCCCACTATACATGTGAGAAACCTAAAGAGACAAAGTAATTTGGACAAGATTCTTTTGACTCCAAAGCTTGTACATACTATGTTTTTCTACTCGTTCACCCTTAGTTCTCAAGACAACTTTTTACTGCTCCAGAAAAAAACACAATTTAGTAATTTAGGATGACAGTCAACCACCAAACTCCACCGGCCACCAGGGAGGCTGACTAGGAAGAGAGCAAGGAGGAGTTATCACTATGGCCTGTAGAGTTGAGAATTTCTATACATTTCAATTTTTCACATTGGCCCACCAAATTACCACTAATAAGCAAAACACTGGCTCTTCAAGGATTAGCAAAAATGTTTTCTTTTAGGATCTCTATGGCAGGCAGTCCTCGAACAAGTTAGAATTATAAAAGGGTTTTTAAAAGGCTGTGATATTTTGCTCCCCTTCCCCCCACAATATTTTAACTCCATCTCCAGTGTCCTAGCACAGTCCTTAGCACTGTAGGTGTTCAAGAACCAGCTGTTGAGTAAACAAACACAAATTTTCTACAATGTCATAACGTTAACAACTTTATACACGTGCACACCAAGTCACTGCAACTCAGCAGTTATTTTCATAGACCATTTGATAACAACGCATTAAGTTCGATGACGTTTTAGTGTTCAGCCTACACACGTGGTTTTAGGAAATGTACCAATATATTCCAAAGGACTGGGCAACAGTTGAATGGAAATAAATAGCGATGTGAAAATAACCTGCTGGGACAGGCTGCAAGTGCCCAACAAATCAAGCTGGAAAATTTATTATGCTCCCGTCCAAAAGTAAAAAAAAAAAAAGTGTGACAGTTTGAGTATCTGTCTATACCGTATTTTATGAAATTGAACTTAGCTGGTTAGTGTCTCTAACAAAGAAAGTTTTATCTTCCCTACTTCCACCAGAAAACTCAAGATGATACACGCCCAGAGCAACCTTACACATACCTAGTGTTCAACAGCTTGTAAGACAGTTTGTTCCCGCTTAGGTGCTGTCACCTTCCCCTGCGGGGTGCCAGCGTTCTCATTTTAAGGGCACCTGAGGCTCGGCATCAGGTCACACACCCAGAGAGTGAGTGACGGGATTCGGACTCAAGTCCAGCGCTTTAACAAACTCAGAAGTAATCTAGAACAAAACATTACACACACGCCCAGTGCCAAGGGGCCGTTACGAGCCAGGAAGACAAACGGGCTAGAGCGCTGACGTTCAAGCCACGCCGGCCGTAGGCGCGGCTCACGCACTCGTCTGAACCCAGGGGCCGAGCTCAGGTTTGCTGCACAGCTACTCGGAATTACAATAGCACTGAACTTCTTCTCTCGAGCACCTATCAGGCCGATCTGGGCCCTGCCGGGGAGCCCGCGAGGCTCTCGGGGGCCTCGCCGGGCTGCGGGGCGCGCACCTGGGTGCGGAGCTCCTGGTTGTTGCTCTCGGCGCTCTGGTACAGCCGCTCCGTGTGGTGCAGCAGCTTCTCGATCTCCCGCACCTGCCGCTTGCAGCTCCGCAGCTCGCGTTCCAACTTCTCCACCTTCCGCCTCAGCTGCGCCAGCTCAGGCTCGGGGGAGGGCGGCGGCGACGGCGACAACGGAGGCGACGGCGCCTCGGAGGCCATGGGCCCGGGCGAGGAGGCCCGCGGGCGCGGAGGGCTGCGCTCAGGCGGAGGCGGGCGCCGGCGGGCCGAGAAGCCACGGGAGCGCGCGGGCAGCGACAGGCGGCCTCACCCGCGCCCGGCCGCCGCGGCCCCTGGCCATGGCGCCCTGAGGCTCGCTGCCCGTAGCCGAGAGGAACTGCGGGCCACCAGCAAGGGGGAGGCAGCCGTGCCCTGCCCAATCGCCCGCCTTTGAAACAGGAAAACTTTATTGGCAACTATCCTCTCCAGCAACCGGGACAGCCGCGGGAGCGTTGGGGAAGTGGGCGGGCCAGAGAAACAGGGCCCGGAAGCGCCCGGGCCGTTCCCGGGCTGAACCGGAAGTGATGGGGCTGGGCGGGGCCGAGGCGGAAAGGGAAGCGACGGGAAGCGAGAGGGGCCTCTACGGTGCACGCGCGCAGTCCCCGACGTCTGCGGCGGGCCGGGCGGTGTGGAAGGGCGTGGAGAGCTGGCGTGAAAGCGGTTACTGAAGCCGTGGAGTGATGGACACGGTCGCAGCCTCTGGTCTCAGACGTTTGCCCTTGCCGACTTTCAAAAAGTTTTCAAACTTTTTGCATAGAGCGCACTTCCTAGCTCCTCGTTTTAGGGATGAGAACACTGAGTCTCCAAGTAATGGTTTACCAAGGTTTATGGCGGTAGTGCTCACCCAGGCCTGGGACGCAGTGTTCTGATGCTCTGCTTACTTAGTCCTTCTGCTGATTCCTTGAGTGTAGGCCCCTCTTGGGAAAGAAAGCAAATTCGTTAGGTCTGACTTGCAGAGAGGAGCATCCTTGGTGGGCAAATAAGCAGCGAGATTCTGTGGCAGCAGAAGAGAAAAATGCTCTGGTTCAGTGTTTCCTCTGTGTGAAACTGGCATTTATTCACCAGCCTTTAAACTGCTGAGGGCCGCTTCGGAACACACTTCCTCCCTTCGCCAGGGTCAGAGTTAGAACCTGAGCTGGGAATGCTGAGCCTGCCATCTGAGATGGTCAGCGACTGCGTCTTGCCGGTCCTCCTCTCCCAGGCCCAGCACAGCACCTGTCAGAGAGCAGGAATCTGTAAATGTTTGCTGAGCACAGCTAAAGAAAAGAATCCTGTTTGATGTTGACAGTGCAAATAATCCAATCTGTAAATCAAAATTGGGGTGAGTTTACTAGGAGTCAGTTCTGAGGACCATGTAGCCTGGGAGAGTCCTTTCACAAAGCAATGGAGCACTCCAAAGAAGTGGGGGTACACAGAGTGGTTATGTACCATCAAAGAGCATGTATCACATATGATTGGAATGTCCCTTTTACAATAGTCACGAGATTGCTTTGCTGGCACAGCAATTCTGGGAACACAGCGAGTTGGTGGTCTTAAGGTGGGTGGTCACAAGGTGAGTGCAGCAGGCCAGCAATCAATTCCAATCCTAGGGAGAGATGCTTATCCTTAAGGAAATGCCCAGTGTAGGGGAAGTTACATCCTTATGTTTAAGGGCACTGTTCTTGTCTTTGGGACATAGTAAATACTGAAAGCACATGTACAATGCATGCTCAACAGCCACAACAAGCATTTTTGGAAAAACAAGTTCAGTAATTAGTTTTACACCAAATGGCATCTTCATGTACTCCAATATATCCTGTTGCTTGTCATTCATTTATCAATGTCCTCATTCAGTGGTGGCTGTGTGTCGTCTGTGCCATGTACCACCCACTACTTTAGTCACAGGCAGTGAGTGCTCCTGCAGGGACCTGTCCTCTCTATCCTGCACACATTATTCCTTAGGCCGTAAGGGCCCTTCTACGAGATACTCTCTGGTCAAGACGACAGTGAACTTCTAGCCATCAAAGTGTATTTAGTGAGAACACACAGCATGGCCCTCCTGATGTGAAGTAGAGAGGGATTGCCAAAAACTTCTGACTTCCCTTGATGCATTATGAGTCCAATCAAGAATTTATCCAAATATTTTTTTATAAAAGCTATATTTCCCACTTTCTCCACCTTTGGGGAGTAAGAAATTCTATAAACATTACCTGTAAATACCTGTAAGATAGGATTTCTAGTTTGAATAAGTGAATAAATAAGCTTATTAGCTGCTGCTTGAAGCAGTGTCTCTGATTTGTCTTAAAGGCAATCCTTTTAAGCCTAAATTCTACCTTCTCATGCTACTAGTCTGTACCTTACCTCTGACCATTAGTCTGGAAGAAAAGAGTGACAGTTTTTTGAGAAAAAAGAGAAAGCCCTGTGGATCAGTTAGGAATTACATTAACATGCAAGTAACAGAGTTTTGTCTATAGTGGCTTATTAAACAAATTAGGAGGTTATCCTATTACAGTAAAGAAGTCTGGAGATGGGTTGTCCAGACCTGGTATGGTGGCTCCACCAGGTCTTCAGAGACCCATGCTCCACCTGTGTTTCTGCTCTGCTGTTCTCAGAGCATATTTCCAGCATCCAGGTCAATTCATGGTACAAGATGGCAAGGGACTAAAGAACTTTCCCATAGTCCCACCCAATGACTTCGATTTATATCTCAATACCCACCCCTTGCTCTAAGTGGGGAGGGGAATTATGCATGTATTTCTAAGCTGGGCATATTATTCCTCCTAATAATAAAGGGGTTCTGTAAGTACGGATGAAAGGGAAAATGCACATTGTGCAGGTGAGTAGCAGTCTTTGCCACACCTAGTTTTCAGATCAAGATGTATTTAGTTTAGTGGGCAGGGCCAGTGCCCTTGAAAAGCATACTACTTGAGACAATTTGTTTTTGTAATGTTTTTTCTTAGTTATTATTTTGTACCTCAGATTGTAATCATACTCCTTAGTTCACAACACATTGTCAACATTGGCCTGTGAATGGGTCTTCTCTTTGTTTGTTTTTTGGTTCGTGTTTTTGTTTTTCTGTGGCTCTATAACCTCATTACTAATAGGAGCACCCATTCTTACGTGTCTAGTATATGTGCTTAAGTATAAATCTATCCTTATAAAAGATGGTTCATGTGCATTTCTTTTACATAAATAGTATTTGGTTAAAAGATGTTGTAAAAATGCGTATGTGTTGCTCTCTCCATGTGTCTCAGTGCCGTATAATATTTCAAGGTGTATGTGTGCTACGTTTTATTCATTTGTTCCCCTAGTCCTCAACATCTACGTTACCTCCATATCTCTATTAAAGCAATTGATACCACAATGAAAATCACTGTTCCTGCCACTTTACTGACCTGTGCGTTCAGCTCTCTGGGATATATAACAAGGCATGTGACCTCTGGTTCACAGGACAAACATTCAAGTTCACTGTGTTTTGCTAGATTGCTTTCCAGAATGGCTGCACATCTTCACACTCTCGCCAGCGATGCACAGGGAGGTCCGTGTGCTCCTCATCCTCTCCAATACACAAGATTAGCAGCTCTGGTCCTTTCCTCCATTTTTATGACTGTAATGAGATATTTCATTGTTATTTTAATTTGCACCTCTCTGATTACTGGAGGATTTCACATATTTGTTGAAATGGCCATTTGGACTTTCCCTTCTGTGAATTGTCTGTTCATATCTTTTATGCCTGTTTCCTTGTTGTTCTTTTGCAGTTCTATCATCTAGATATTAATCCTTTATCAGTTTTAAATATTGTGAATATCTTCTCCCAGTCTGTCATATATCTGTTAATTTCACCTATGGTGTCTTTTATTGAACAGAAATCCTTAATTTCTATGCTGTCAAGTCAGTCTTTATTTAACTTCATTTTATTTCGTATATTTTATGATTTGGGCTTTTAAGTCTTATTTGTGAAGTCTTTCCCCACTCTGAGTCATATTTTCTTCTCTAACTTTATAATTTTAACTTTCATATCTAGTTCTCTAACTGGAGGGATTCGGATGTGTTTTTTTCACGTAATGACCTAGTTTTCTTAAGACCGTCTCCTTTACGTTGCTTTCGAGTCCCGCCTTTATCATCTCTCAAGTTCCCATATACGTGTGGGTCTGTTTCTGAGCTCTCTCTTCTGTCCTGTTGGTCTCTGAGTCTGTTCCTATGCAGAACCATTCTGTTTTCATCACTTGGGCTTTGTAGTATATCTTAACATCTGGGAGGACAAGTTCCCAATCTGCTTTTATTTTTCAAAATTGACTTATTCATGAGTCTCTATTTTTCCATATAAATGTTAGAATAAGTTTGTTGAGTTACGCAAACAATCCAACGGAATTTTTAATAAGATTCCGTTGAATGTGTAGATTTATTTGGGGAGAATTGATATAAAACTTTACTATGTTAAGATAGCCCGTCCACATACATTCTTTTTTTGCTCTATTTATTTTTGTACTTTAATAGAATTTTAATATGTCTTCTGAAAAAGGTCTTGGGCATTCTTTCTAAGGTTATTTCCTAGGCACTCATTTTAGTGTGAATGAAATCACATTTTCTAGTATATTTGACAAGTAAAAGTCTAAGTGGAGGATAGGTTTCTAGCTTGGACAAAGGAAGTAGGGACTACTGGAGAAGAGTGTTACACGGAGGACAGAGGGATGCTTTAGTTTTGATTTTGTTGATAACATGGAGTTTGAGGTCCCTGCAGAATATCCATTACAGACGTTAAGTAAGTAATGAGCATTCCAGACGCCCATCTGAAGCTTAAGAAACAGACCGGCTGTAGGACTCGTACTGTGTAAAGTGAACACAAGTGGCTCCAAGGGCTGAAGAGAGAAAGCAAATGCACAGACAGGGCAGCAAGCAGCTCCTAGGAGTTCCAGAGAGCTGTGGAACTACCTGGGAATGTGGACCCAGTGCCGCGGAGCTTCTGACTTTTCAAGACAAGCCAGAAATTTGGATTTTTGTGTGAAATCTCTGTTGAAAAACAGTGGTTCCAGTTAGAGAGAGAATTTCTGTGACTTCATTATTGTGTGCTCTTCACTGTTGACGTGCGCTTCAGTCCTGCTCCAGGTCTCCCCACTTTTACCATCACGGCCACTGCTGTCTTTGCCCCTCCCCTCCCCTTCCTTTGTTTGCTAAGTTGTCTGTTTCTTTTCCTCTCTCTTTCCCTGTGATTTTATGATTTTGTTTGGAAGAGTTTAACTCTCTCTATATATCACTCGTCAATAATAGAGCGCTTTTCTTCCAGGCAATGAATCAGCTAAATCCCAAATCTGATTTACCCTTCAGGCCTTTGGTTATTTATAGTAGATGGCGTGGAAATCATATTAATAGCCCAATTCTTTGTGTGTCCTGTAGCCACATCCGTTGTCGTGTGACTTTGTGGTTGCCATCACCAGAGGCAGAATCTCCCTCCGCCTTTGGATCTGGGCCTGGCCGTGTGGTTTGCTGTGCCCAGTTGAGTGAGGTGATTGCCAGAACTGTGGGCCACTTCCCAGCCTAGGTCTCAAGAGGCCTTAGTCTTTCTGCTTGCTTTCTTGGATTCTTGCCATTGTCATGAGAAGGACATACCCCAGCATGTCTGCTGGTCTCAGAAGGAGAACAAATGACACATGGAGCAGATCTGTTCCAGCTAAGATACTCCAGCCCAGCCAGCCTTGAGCAGAGGCTCCAGGAAATCCTCGGACAGTTAACCATCCCAGTGGAGACCAGCCAGCTTCCACCTCAACCTGGGCTTGTGAGAAATAATAAATGATGTTTGTTGGAAGCCACTGAGTTTTGAGGTATTTTGTATGCAGCAATAACGGATACTCAGCCTGGTCTAGAGCCGCTCCGGGAGCCTGTGAGTTTCAGCAGGCCGGAGTCCAAGTACCTGAGATATTATTACGTTCCGTAACAGAGGAATATTGTCAATTAAATAAAACCTAATTTATATCCAATTTCTTTTACAATATCATCAATTCTATGCTTAATGAACATTTACCTGTCATAATTTATGTTGGATCCACTGGGGTAGCCAAACCTCTCCTATCTAATCCTACTGCTTGATGTCACGCAAGAATATCTGGGGAGCCATAGCATTTCAATATAGTTCTGATTTACTGCCCCATATTACTTTTGGTCAATTGACCATTACCTGTTTCCTCCCCCTGGAGGCCCAAGGAAAGAACAGGTGGGTGTAACACTGAAACACTGCAGTGAGGGTAAAGGAACGAAGCCAAAAGAAACCAGGCAGCCCCCTCCTCCGCCCCCAACTGAAATACCTACATTTTATGCTTTCACTTTGTGAGTGTATAACCAGTGAAAAAAATTACTATATTGTAAATTTTCCCATGGTTCCTCCTTCCCCCGGGCACAAATCCCTAATATTGAGAATGCTGCCGACTCTCCACAGAGAGTCTATCTCCACTGGACTGATTGTAGGTTTTCAAGATGCAAAATCAATGCTTTAGACTACAGTAGTACTTTCTCAAACTCTGTGGTGAGGGATCATGAAAAAAGAGTTCCAATCCATTGTGGATTGACACTTTTGTAAAATATAACAACATGTGTGAGTAAATAGGAGAGGAGAGAATAAGGGCGGCCAGAGGGGCTACTGGGTAGCATGAAATGACTCCCCTTAATAGTTTCCAAGAGATACGAGTTGAAGTTTAGATTTTTTTAAAAGTTATTGGCCTATTCGAATGGTGCTTCTTTGAATGCAACTGGCACTCAGGTCAGGAATTCATTAGTGTTAAAATTGGATACAAAATACAAAAATTAGCAATCACGCATCATTGCTAAATTCTTTCGAGGAGGGTGTTCATTGCTTGGTGGTGCCTTTCAGGTGTCCTCTAGCATAAGTGGGAAGGTGCCCAGCTGGTTCTTTAAAATTCATTCACCCAGCCTATGCTGCACTATGCCTGATTGCCCACTGGTGAGAACGTAGGTAATATCTCTGTCCTGAGCTGACCCTATAAGAAACCTTTATTCAAAATGTTAAATTCATTCATTTTCTCACTGCCTCCAAAGTTCCTGGAACTTAAACCCTTTCTGGATTTAATTTTTAAAAGTGATTTTGTGGAAGACACTGCTCAATAGCCATTCTCCCTTCTTCGTTACAAAAGAACCCAAATTTTGTTCATGGTACAATACACCTAACTAGAAGTCTCTATTTCTCACCCTGGTGCAGCTGGGTGACTGTGTGACTCCATTATGGCTGATGAGGGGTGAGTAGAAGTCTAGAGGCGAGTCTCCTGGGAAGGCCGTTGCTTTCCAATAAAAAAGGACACATTCAGCCTTTTACCTTTGCCCTTCCCTTCCCTTTCTTCTTCTTCTTTTTTTTCCTGCTTTTTCTCCCCAAATCCCCCCGGTACATAGTTGTATATCTTAGTTGTGGGTCCTTCTAGTTGTGGCATGTGGGATTCCTTCTAATGTGGCCTGATGAGTGGTGCCATGTCTGTGCCCAGGATCCGAACCCATGAAACCCCGGGCCACTGAAGCGGAGTGTGAGAACTTAACCACTCGGCCACGGGGCCAGCCCCCCTTCCCTTTCTTCTTATTCTCCCTACCTGGAGAGTGGACACTATGCTGGAGGTGCAACTGCTGGAGGTGGAACAGCCTTATTGTGACCATGAGGCAATCATGAAGATGAACTCCACACCCCAAGGAAAGAAAACCAGAAGGATGGGAGGATCCTGGAATGTCGATGATACTGTGAACTACCTGCCTCTGGATTTCCTCTTAGGTAAGAAAAATAAACCCCTTTTAATTAAGTCACCATAGTTTGATTTCTAGTTCACTGAGCCAAATGTAATGCCTAAATGACATAATCATTTTTATGCAGACTAGTTCATCTATTTTGTTAGGTGTCTTAGCAATTTTTTTTTTTTTTTTTTGGTGAGGAAGATTGTTGCTGAGCTAACATCTGTGGCAATCTTTCCCTATTTTACATGGGATAAAAGCCACAGTGTGGCTTGACAAGCAGCGCTATGTCCACACCCAGGATCCGAACCTGCAAACCCTGGGCCGCTGAAGCAGAGCACGTGAACTTAACTGGTATGCCACCGGGCCAGCCCCAGCAATTTTTTTTCAAGATATTATTTATTTACTTATTTATTAATTTTTTTGGTGAGGAAGAGTGGACTCGAGCTAACATCCATTGCCAATCTTCCTGTTTTTGTGTGAGGAAGATTATCACTGAGCTAACATCTGTGCCAACCTCTCTCCATTTTGTATGTGGGATGCTGCCACAGCACGGCATGATGAGCGGCGTGTAGGTCCACACCTGGGATCCGAACCTGTGACCTCTGGGCGACCAAAGCGGAGCACATGAACTTAACCACTATGCCATCAGGCCAGCCCCTCTTAGCAATTCTTAATAACCTAATTTTTAAATGAGTAGAGCATTTCCTACAGTGGTCTCTAACACGCTTTTTATGAGTTTCAACTCAAGGGATGATTGCTAATAAAATAACACTAGATCTAAGAACTTCTGATTTCTTGGTGGTATTTCAATTATCAATGGAAAATTTGAGAATAGGCAGTTTTCTTGACCATCTTTTGTTCTTCCTCTATGTGACTGGCCTAGGAAAACTTCCAGTTAAGAAACATTCCAGTTGGCTCAGAGATGAAAGTTTTATATCCACCAACCTTTTCTCCAGAAGTCAAACATTAATTAGTTGACAAGTCTCCAGCAATTAGTATCTTAAAACTTTTTTTAGGAATTTGGCAAAGAACTTTTCGTGGACGTTTTCCAACCAGTGTGACATGAAAATGTTCCTAGTGTGTTTTGAAGTTTTTGGCTTTTCTCCTTCCCCTTTGATAAATATTAACCAAGAAGTGGCGTACAGAAGAAGTTGTAACCATGGTGGAAAGAGGAGGCCGAATGTGCATCGTGCATGTGTGCACATGCATGCTACGTGGGTTCATTTGCAAATTGCAACTTGTTACATTTGCAGATAACTGTTTGATTCAGGCTTTTACAAATGAGTAGTAAATTTGCTGTGAACCTAAAACTGCTCTAAAAAGTAAAGTCTTTTTAGAAAATGAGTAGTGAACAGTATACCTGTGTACTGAGTACCACCAGCGCACTCCCAGTATGTGCTTGCTGAATTGAATGGAAAGAACATAAAGCGCATGAGAGGACTCGAGTTACTTATAAGCAGATGGCTGGAGTGGGGTAGAACTGTGGAGCTCAGAGTTTGCAAGCTGAAAGACGTTATGTGAAACATTGGCGAGGTGTGATTGCTCCATGGTCCCATTGCCTCTCAGCAAGAGGTGTGAGCAGCATACACACAGCAAGGATGCAGCCACTCCACACTTGACTCTTTCCACCGAGCCCAGAATTGACTTCATAGTCCTCAATTCTTCTCATAGTCTTCAACACAACTGTTCCAGGTGGCCACAACTAATCAATGAAACCATCATGTGTTATAAATCGTCTGGGTAAGAACCAGAGAGTTGCAGGCACAGGAGACCCATGTCTTTAAGATGGTCCTCCCAGTATTCTTCTTCATCTTTATTTCAAAAATGTGCATTAAATCTTTGATAAAGGGTTTAGAGTCAAAATAGGGTAACATCAATTTGTTTGACAAACATTTGTGGAACACTAGCTATGTGCCAGGCATGGTGCTGGGCTCTGGGGTACAATGGTGAGTGCAGATAGGTTCAGTTCGTTGTCATTTACAGTCTGGACAAGGAGACAGGCATTAATATAATTAAGGAAATCACACAAAAATATAATTATAAAATGAGACTACCAGCACTAGAACCATATCATCCATTGAATACAAAGAACTCTGTAGAAGCACGAGTCTAAAAATGTAATGGAAATTATGTTTAAAGCATAAAAGTGCTAAAAACTACCAGAGAAAGTAGGATAAAGGAAGTCTTGCAACAATGTCTTTAGTTCCCCTAATTACATATAAAGAAAAAAAAAAAGCAATGAGAATTCTCTTTTAGCAAATCAAAACAGACAACTGGGACAGAATAAACACTCTTTCCTCATTAGGAAACCAAAACAGAACCTTTCCTCCAGTTCACCCTTGCTCGGGCGTCTCCCCAGAACAGTGACATTCACTCAAGGTAGTGTGGGAAGACACGAATGTTCCAACCACTTTAATGTCAGCATAATAATATAACAATATATAAATTAACAT
This sequence comes from Equus quagga, assembly GCF_021613505.1. Classification (NCBI taxonomy): domain Eukaryota; kingdom Metazoa; phylum Chordata; class Mammalia; order Perissodactyla; family Equidae; genus Equus; species Equus quagga. The sequence goes on from NC_060273.1 coordinate 129,834,551, forward strand.
TTTATACTTATATTGGTTTATTTAATTAAATTTGTTTTAATATTTATAATGTTAAAATATTATAACAACTATAAGTGATATAATTAATACAGTATGATCTTTCCCTCGATTCTTAGAAAAGTCTGAAGGAAAAAGATCAAGGAAAAGGGTTCTGAGTCTAACGCTCACCAGTCTATCATGAAGAAACACAAGATTAGGGTTTGGGGAAGAGAAAGGAGTATCCTCAGAGAAGGCAAGGAGCTAAAGGAAGGAGAGATTTTCTCTTAAGACCAGAAGGAAACAAGAGGATGGAGGAAGGAGGAAGCAGGGGCTGGGGACGGGGTTGGGAGCCAGGAAACATTGCGTAAGAAGAGAGAAAGTGCATTGCCCTGGAAGAGCTGGGCAAGTGGACCTGAGAAAGGACCACCATGAGGCCTATTGATAGAGGGCCCAGGAACTTGGAAGCAGAGCCATCATCTATAGTTTGCCCTGCTTTCATTCAAGGGAATGTCTCCAGCACCTGCACTAGGGGACTCTGATAACTGCCCTCCGTTGGGGTCCACAAGGACTTCATTCCTCCAGCATGCCCCCCTACTGATTGCCCAGAGGACTTGCAGAACAACCCCCTCCCCCACTCTGCTGCCCAATGCTACAACACTCCCAAGATACCCGTGAACCCATAGGAGAAGGAGAGGACTGACGGGGTGCTGGACTGGACCCCCCATGGAGTGGGTGTGGGGAGCATCTCACACTCGTACTGGGGTAGGGGCTGCTGAATGAATCCACCTTGATACCAGAGGAACCTTCTCCTTCCCTCCCTGCCCTTTTCTCCCCGGGATAGAGCAATAGTTATTGGCAATTCTCTTGTAATAATTAAAAATGTTTAAGAATATAAGAAAGGAAGTTAAAATTAAGCAAAGGAAACATTAGAAAGACAGGAATACATATTTACCTTCTCGTTGTTTCAAGGAAGGGCCTGGACTCGATCCTGTCATTTATTGAACTATATGTACTTCTCACCTCTCTTTAGTTCATGAGGATTTAATGTGAGGTCACAATGAATGAATATTTAACCACCAAAGTAATGGTACTAATTTGTTGAAACAGTCTCCTGAAGAGAAAAGACAGAATGTTTGTGAGCCTAATGACGTCTTTATTATCATCAAATGTTTACTAAATATAGTCAAAGTATTTCGTTTGGCATTCAATGTAGCTACATATAGAATAGTTATAAACAAATTAAGGTTCATCTGAATATCTGCCAAAAACTCAGAAGAGAAAGACAAAGGTGGGCGCTTATGCGGTTCATTAGCGCTACAGAGGACATCAAATCGTGTAGAATTAACTTGATAAATTAGTGAAATGGTTTAAACACAATGGGGAATGTGTGGGACAGTAAAATAACTTTCAGAGAGAGACAGGTGACCTAAATCTCAGCTCTGCTACATGCCAGCTGTATGACCTTGGGCAAGTCACCTAAGCACTCTGTGTCTCAGTTTCCTCACCTGTAAAATGGAGATTAAAGAACGGTACCCTTCACAGAGGATGGTGGGAGAATGAAAAGCAATAACGTGTGTAAAGTTCTAAATAGAACCTGGCACGTAGTAGGTTTGCAGTGAATATTAATTATTGCTATTATTGTTTTGTTTAATAAATGCTTACGTAGTGCTTGCTGTGTGTCAGGCACTGTCCTAATTACTTTATGGAAATAATTCACTTATGTGCTAGGCACAATATTAAGTGCTGGCAGATAAATATTAACTCATTTAATTTTCATCACAATCCTGTGGAATAGGGACTGTTATTACCATCATCACCCCCATTTTACAGGTAAGGAGACTGAAGCCCAGAGATTAAGTAACTTGCTTAAGATAACACAGCCAGTAAGATTCAGAGGTAGGAATCAAATTCAGACAATCTGCTTGCAGAGGCAGCACTCTTAACCACGTACCATCCGTCCTCCACGTGCTAGCGTTGTCACCATGATGGTGAACCATAAACCGAGGGTGATGCATGAAGCATTAATGTATATAAATTTGTTACTTTATTATTAAAGATTTTTCCTGCACAGTAGATGTTTTCATAAAATGTGTATGTTGCTTTTGTAAACAGTATTTTAACTGCAAAATTGGGCTTGCTAATGAGAAAAGTATACATGGAATCATTCTAGAAAGGTTAAAAAGATTAACAGGACAAAATATCTGTAAGGAGGTTTAAGGGCTCATTAATAATTACCTGTCTCCTTATGGTATTGCTATAAAAATCATTCCATTAACCATCCCTACTCTCCTCTCAAGTCAATAAAATGATCAAGTGTGAACTTTTGTAAACTATTTAAAAACACCTGTGGAAATGTAAGTTATAATTATCTGCCTTTTATTCTCTAACAGCCTGAGAATAGTATTTGTGTGTGTGATATTGATATAAGTAGACATATACGCATGCACATCCTTGGAAAACTTCTCAAGAGTTATATGCTACTCTGTCCATGTTGTTTGCCACTGGGGATGTGGAACTGCTGCTCTGACAGACTTCTCAGATCCTTTTTACTGAAACCAACGGACGACATGCAGAAATAACACAGACCAAATTTTGACCAGAAGGTGGCAATAAAGCACTGATATTTCCAAAAGTTTCCAGGTGCAAGAACTGACTTCTAGTAGGTGGTGTATATCCAGGGGGCCAAAACATTGTCTGGAAGTTCTGATCATCCAGATCCTTAGGACAACACTGAGCCCCGCCTCGCTCCTGGCCTGGAGGAGCCCAGGCTCAGGCAGGAGGTGATGGGGACTCCGTATGATACATGCTGCCATTGGAAACACACGGGGCTGTGGTAGTGAAACGGGGGCCACCTTACTATGTCTATCCTCAGTTGGCTGTCTGTTAGCAACAGTAGTTGAATAACACGTTACAAAAGCCCACCCTATAAATAACGCCTCTGGCACCTGGGTCACCATCACAGCAGGTGCTTGAGTTTTTCAGGAACTGAGAGTTGACTCCTTGTCCAGTTCAGGCAGGTTAGGACCAGCGACTCATCAACTCATGGACTGTGATGACCTATAGGTGAACCTTTGACAACGTCAGGGAACTTAAAACCACCCTCAGGTCATGGTAACGCTGCCATTTTGAGAACATCCCTCCTAAGAGGAGCCATGAAGCTTGCCTACGCTCATGCAGATCATCAATTACCTCACCTCTCCTTACCTCCAGTCATCTAGTCCCACTTCAGACTGACCCGCTCTTCTATCCCGTACACATCCACAGCCCTATTTTTCAGGGAGGGGTCTTTGAGATTGGACCTCCTGTCTCCTCACTTGGCTGCCTTGTGATTAAACCCTTTTTCTTTGCAAACTCATCATATGGGTGATTGGTATAATCGTGCAGTGGACAAAACAAATCTGGTTCAGTAACAGTAGCAAGGTCATTTACCTGAAAAGCACGTCCCCGTCTTAGAATCCATATTTAAGTTAACTATTGAATAAATGGAATGATTACTGGGAAACTGTGGTCCTATTTTAACTCTGATGAAGTTTTCCCGTGCACCAATTTTACTGTATCAAGAATGAGATTTCTTCTCTTTGTTCTTCATCTAAGGAATGGCAGAAATACTGGGAGAAATTAGTATACCCTTTAATTTGGTCCCCTCACCCTCCATCCCAGGCAATCAAGGAAGAACGCCCTGACAAGGCTTCCTTAATCCTGGGAAGAACACATTTGTTCTGTCTAGAATAGACTGGGCCTGGGGTTTGTTAAAGAAACAGTTAATCTGACACTTGTTAGCACGGTAAGAAAGAGAACACTTTATTACGGACTATTGGGATACATGGAGCTGTCAAGATTATTGCAATAGAGGAGAGAGATGGGGCTCAACTCCAAATACAATGAGAACCAGTGGGGATATACAGCCAAGGAGCAGGTGTGCGGGGTGGAAAATTACTTCAGGAGCCTGATGAAAGGAGGCAGATAAGGGTATGGTTTGCATATCAAAGGCATTCTCACGGGCAAGTCATTTGCTATTTCTAGGAATTAGCTAACCCTCCAGGCGGCAGCCCCTCCCTACATCTGCAAGGCCCCAACATGTCAAAGCATCATAAAATAGAGAAAAAATTTTAAAGGATGATTAAATAGAAGTGTTTGCTTCTAGCTTCTAAAATACTATGTATTTATGTCAACCAGCCAAGTACCTCATGAAATTAGAAAGCGTTGAATAAGCAAGATCATCGGAATCCATCCAACTAATAATCATAATAGCTGACATTTAATTCGTTCTTTCTATATGCTACCTCTTGTGCTAAGCCCTTTCAATGCCTAATTGTATTTAATCCACGTTTGTCTCTTGATTGGTGTGGTGGTTATTCAAATCTGTACATGTGATAAATTGCCATAGAATTATACACAAAGCCCTACCAAAAAAAGAAATTGAAATTTGAGTAAGAATTATAGTCTGGGTAATTGTACTGTGCCAATCAATGTCCTGGTTTTGATCATGCACTATAGTTACATAAGATGTCACCACTGGGGTAAGCTGGGTGACGGACACATGGGACCTCACTGTGCTATTCTTGCAACATCTCATGGATCAGTCATTTCAAAGTAAAAAGTTAAAAGAAAAAGCCTTTGAGGCCAACACTATAATTATCCCCATTTTGCACATGAGGAAACTGAGGCTTGGAGAAGGGTGGTAACCTGTCTAAGGTCATTCAGCAAGCAAGTGACACAGTGTGATGCCGACCCAGAACCCATGCACTTTCAGCCGCCCTTCAACACAGATAACCTCAGATAAAATTGTGATTCCTGCTACTCACAGAATGTTTCTAAGTTCCAATATGGTCTGAGAAATGCATAAATAAATTCAATTACACTACGGTGCTTGAAAATTGATTAAATTGCAGCACACAAAAGTTAGTATAGGAATTGCAATGGGTCTGTATCAAGAAACAATGAAATAATGACATTCCATTTTATGGGCTTCTTTCAGCAACAAATTGTAAAATGTCAACACCTTCTCTTTTTCACCGTTATAGAACACCAGATATCAGATTAATAATTATAAAAATATTTTATTGGGGGCTGGCCCTGGCCCTGTGGCCCTGCATGCTCCGCTTTGGCAGCCCTGGGTTCACAGATTTGGAGCTATTCCACTCACCAGCCATGCTGTGGAGGCATCCCACATACAAAGTAGAGGAAGATTGGCACAGATGTTGGCTCAGGGCTAATCTTCCTCAAGCAAAAGAAATAATAAAGGAGAGGATTGGCAACGGATGTTAGCTCAGGGCAAATCTTCCTCACAAAAAAAATTTTATTCATTTACCAAGAAAAATCTTAGACCTGAGTCATAAATAACAGACAGTGCATTTGTTTTGTACAATTCAGTCCTCTCTAATGGCAAAGAAATAGGCAGCATATTTCCAGAATTCTAATTCCATCGTAGATAAATGAATCATAGCATTTTCTATGATACACTTGTTAGCAGCCTTTTCACTTCATTTAGTCTTAATTACAGTGGCAGCGTGGAGCGCTGGACTGACTGAGTACTCACATCTGAGCTCGAGGTCTAGAAATGTCAGAAACACATGGCAATCCGAGACCCAGGACCTTTTCTTTAATATTTTATGTTCCTATAGAATTTAATTTGTAAAGTCTGAGTCATTGATCTCTACAGATTTGTTAACCACTTTGTGTCATTTCCCAAATGTTTGTAATCTCTTTCACCCTTGGTTATTTCTTTTATTTGGTTTCATATGACATGGTCTTACTGGACTCTGGATAATTGGCTATCACAGGCCCATATAACCCAGGAGGCCTGGGGCAGGCCATGTTTGAAGATGACATGGGGCTGTGCTCTGACTAGGTTAAGGAACAGGAAGACACTGATGTGTCCTTCTCAGCATACGATTGCCGGAGTTCTCATTTCCTCACCTACACTCTCTGTACAGGGCAGGCTTTTCTGTAAGAGGAAGTGGGTGGTGACCCAGTGTGGGCAAGGACTTGTTGACCATAACTCACCAGCTCCACTCCGGCCTGCCTGCCTACCTGCATTGAGGGGAACCCGCAGAGTTGGATTTCATCGGCCAGTGACTAAAAATAAAGTCTTTAGAATGGGCTTTAGGGGCCAGCCCCGTGGCCAAGTGATTAAGTTTGCGTGCTCTACTTCAGTGGCCCAGGGTTTCGCCGGTTCTGATCCTGGGCACAGACATGGCACCGCTCGTCAAGCCGTGCTGAGGCAGCATCCCACATGCCACAACTAGAAGGACCCACAACTAAAAATATACAACTATGTACAGGGGACTTTGGGGAGAAAAAGGAAAAATAAAATCTCTAAAAGAAAAAAATAAAATAAAAAAATAGAATGGGCTTTAAGTTTTTCTATGTAAAATGCCACACAGATTTAACTGATGATCATTTTCAAAGAGAGGGAAAAAAGGAAAGGAAAGATAGTGTGAAACCATTAACATTTTTGATCATTCCAATGAATTCCCATGTATCGAGGTTATCTTCACTTTTTGTCTTACTCATTTGACTGATTTCACTTTCATCAGCGTTTCTTTACTGGTGTTTCCTGTTTAGTGTTTCTTTACAATTGACCTGGAGTTTGAAGCTACCAAGAGGTTTCTACAGGTGATGGATTCTACTCAAATACTAAGTGTCATGGGACATGCTTGGTCATCTTGAAGTTTCTAATATAGTCTTAGGTATATTTTCCTTATCAAAAGAATCAAGTAGATTTAATGAATAAATATCATTTTCTTTATTGTATCCACACAGTTTTGTTAAGTATACAAAAAAGACCCTATGCAACCAGCCACCAGGTAACTCTGCCAGGTCATGATGGAGTTAAAGGTTGCTACAGCCACACAGGACATTGTAGGGCCCTTTGATGAGTGGGCCTCAAGCCAACAAGAGAGCTGAGGCCAGGATATAAGATCTTAGCTGGCCTCATAGGTACAAAAATTGGAAGTATAAAAATGTCGAACTATAAAGTATATTTATACAATGAAATACTCGGCAGCTGTCAAAATGGTAATATACGGATATGTTGATTATATTTAAATGCATATAGATTGCATATTTTTAGTTAAAAAAATCAGATTACAAAACACTGTATGTAGTATGATCCCATTTCTGTGTTTACATACGTATAGAAAATAGCCTAGATAGATAAACATCATCACATATATGGGTGTTATATACAGTTGAGAGATGATAGGGAGTTTTCCTTTTTATTTTTACTTGGGTATAGTTCCTAGGTTTTAAAATTACCTTATATTAATTAATAAAACTTTAAAGAATGAAATGAAAAAAAAGATCCTCTAATACCTTGTACTATAGGAATCTGAAATTTATCACTTAATTTGGCTACCATTACTAACTCAAAAAATACTCCGCAAATATTTACTATCTATCTACTCTGTGCATAGATCTTTGCTATGTCCTGAGGGAGACTAAATAAGAGTAACAACTTCTCTACCGTCAAGGACGTAATCTCAGTAGTTGTAGAGGCACTCATATAAACAACCAAAACGTGGTGGGAAGACAGCGGCAGGAGTTAGTGACTGCTGATGACACACTGACGATCACAAAACAGAGGACTTGAGTGAGGTGACCCATTTGCCTGTTAGGAGACACTTTGGAGGGGGCTTCAGTGCCACACCCAAACCAAGCTGAGGGTCTCTGATGGCAGAGCTAAGCCCTGTCTTCTACTTAAACCAACTACCAACTTTGTGCTCAGGCTCCTGAACAGTTTTAGGCATAAACTTATCAAAACAGGCAAGAGCTCTTGCTAATGTCTGCTATTATGTGTTCATCAGGAAATATGTAGATGTCTTGTCATTTAACGGGTAAAATATATTTCTTGTCACTTGAACCACTATACCCAACAATACACCCAATGTGTCATAAACAGTAGGACAACGGCTAGCAGACAAGCTGCAAAGATGCGTGGAAGACTAACTTAGGGGCAATATAGCCTGGCCACCAATTATGGGGAAGCAGGAAGACGAACGTTTTCTTTCTTGGGACTTCATCTGGGATGAACTGGTTAGGTGCCCAACAGAGTAAGAGAAAGAGGCAGTGACAACGAGAGAGGCTTCGATGAGGCATGGATCTCACCAGGAATCACACCGCTGACGTTCCATCAGTGGACCAGTTGTTACTTGGTGGCACCCACGCTACGTTCTCTCCCATTCTTATCCAGTGTTTCATATAGAGATAAACCTTTTCTGCTCAATTTCAGACCTCCTTTCTCTGTCCTTGGAGCTCAACGGCATAATTACCAAAATCATCAGAGTCAAAAGGACTGTGATCGTGAATGTTCTCTTACAAATAAACAGCTACAGGGATTAACAGATAAGTGTATCAGAATACCAAGAATACTATAAGAACATCAAATAATCTCATCCTTGTCTCACCCCATGCTTGCCTCATTGCTTATCCTGCTCTCCTCCATTAACAGGTTCAAAAATCCTCTTTATCATTTTGCCAGTGTTAAATGTATACATATTTTGTGATATAATATCAGGACTAGGATCATTTTCTGATATGCATAATACCTACTGAGTCGGATGTCAGTTGTAGCTATTGACTAAGGGTTGAATTTTCCTGTTGCAAAGAATGAAATGAAATCGAATGAAGATGTGAACAAAGGAGCAGCTAAGCGTTGTGAACGCAGCACACCTAGGGTTTATCCCATAGTGCTGAGTACTGTTCAATCACCAAGAACAAACCTGCCCATTCTACCCAGCAAGCAGGCTGATTTCCTTCCCAGCTGTTGAGGAAGCGGTGTACAGTATGGCTATTCATCTGTAAGTAAGTACAATTCTTTGCAACTGAGATAGCTCATCTGTTTCAATCACAGCTTAACTTGCCACTAAGCTATACAATATGCATGGATATGCCTTTCTTTATAGTGGGTATTTTCTTGGGGAAAGTTATTTGACAGTTGGATTGTTTTCTCACTGAATTGCATTATAGTTTAATCAAGGTCAATGATTATTTTTCAATTGACAATAATTTGGTTTTTAACTTTTTAACTTTAAAAGTTTTTCTAAAAAACTACCTATTAAGGGCTGATCATTTATGTACATGCAGTTTTCTCATTACTTGGAAGGACACAAAAAATGTAAAATATGGTCCCTGTCCTCCAATGGCCTAAAATGTAATTATGGAAGTAAGACATCAAGACTTTAAACAACTGATAAACAAGGTAGGAAAGTAATGATTAAGTGCAGGCAATATTTAGAAGGAAGGGATTAGGGTAATCTGAAAGAAATAGGTCTTCAGCTGGACCCGAATGACAGAGAATATTTAAATAAATGAAGGGGATGGGGAGGGCATTTTAGGCAGTGGTCTAGCCTCGAGTCACTATTGAACCTGACTTCTATAGAGGTGGGAGGATGGTTGGCCGATAGAAATGCCTTATAACGTAGGCAGAGATTTACCCCAAATATTAGTTTTCTATTGCTGCTGTAATAAATTACCACAAACATAATAGCTTAAAACAACACAAATGGTATGATCTCACTTACATGTGGGCTCTAAAAACAAAAAACAAAAAACCAATCTCATAGATACAGAGAACAGATTGGTGGTTGCCAGAGGTGGGGGTTGGGGGTGGGTGAAATGGGTGATGGGGGTCAAAATGTACAAACTTCCGACCATAAAATAAAAAAGTCATGGGGATGTAATGTACAACATGGTGACTGTAGTTAACAATACTGAATTGCATATTTGAAAGTTGCCGAGAGAATAGATCTTAAAAGTTCTCATCTCAAGAAAAAACTTCTGTAACTGTGTGTGGTGACAGATGTTAACTAGACTTACTGTGGTGATCATTTCGCAATATATACAAAGATTGAGTCATTATGTGGTATGCCTGAAATTAATATAATACTGTATATTAATTAAACCTCAATAAAACAAACAAACAAAACCCACAGATGTACTATCTCACAGTTCCGTAGGGTAGAAGTCCAACATGGGTCTCACTGGATTAAAATCAAGGTGTCAACAGGGTTGTGTTCCTTTCTGGAGACTCAAGGGTCCAATCTATTTCCTTGCCTCCTCCGGCTTCTGGAGACCTTTCACACTCCCGGGCTTGTGGCCCCCGTCCCCTACCGTCAAAGCCAGCAACATTGCAAGACTGCATCTCTCAGACCATTCAAAAAGTCACATCCTCCTCTCTCCACAACCACGAAAGCGTCTGTTTTTAAGGACTTATTGATTACATTGGCCTCACCTAGACAACCCAGGCTACACTCCCATCTCAAGGTATGTAACCTTAATCACATCTGCAAAGTCCCTTTTGGCATGTAAGCTACCAGATTTTTCTCTAATTCCTTTCTTTCCATCCCCATTCTCATGGTTTTAGTCTAGTTTCTTATACCCTCACCTGTGATTATGGCAATAACCTGCTAATTACCATCCTTGGAGGAATCTCTCCTCCACTTCAATCCAGCCTATGCATCAATTTCTGCAGATCATCTTAAACCACCAATAAAAAAGCAAAATTCAACTGAGTAAATTTTAAAGATCATACCACTCTATTCAATGATTCATGAATTGGGCAGCATCCAATCTAGCAGATAGAAATGAACTCTGAGGAGCTCTGCAAAACAGAAGACTTTTATAGGCAAAAGGGAGTGGGACAACGAAGTTATGCTAGGCAAAAAAGCAGGTTGGTTATTGCAAAGTTACTTTCCTTTAGGGGATGGCAGGGGTCTGTCAGGCCAGTTACCTAACTAGTGCTGAACAGGCTATTCCTAATTAACTGGTCTAAGATTCCATTTCTCAGAGAGCCAAAATGGAAATTTTTACAGCTATTCATATATACTCTGGATACACAGAAAACATTCTTCAAAGGATACCCAAGAAACTGTCAAAGGGCTGCGAAATGGAATGCCGGGGTGGGGGCACAGACTGACCAAAAGGGTGGGTGGAAAAGAAACTTTAACTTTCCATTTTATGCTTTTCAGTATGTACTGAGTTTTTACCATATAGATGCATTCTTTTAAAATTAAAAAAAATCTAGAAAAAGAGCTTTCATTTAAAAGGACACATTTTTTGGAGAAAATTTAGATATGCAGGGAAACATCACCACTATTGTTCCCCCATCACACAGAACCACTGTTCAAAGTGAGTAAAACGTTATTGAAAAAACAAAATCATGCCTCCCACTCTTCAAGAGTCCTTGAAAGTAAGAATGGTTAGATGCCACGGTAACATCTCCCTCTAAAGCACTCCAAGTGCTAGACACATGTTCAGATGGTGGGGCCCACAGGGAGATGAACACCGCTCCATGCTCAGCCAGAAGGGGACCATGCCACCATGAAGTGCCCGCCCTGCCAGGGGCTGGCTGGGAAGAGGGGGAAGCAAAGATGAGTCAGTCAGTCTCCAACCCAGGGAGTTAAGAGTCAAACACACTGCTTATTCTTGAAATTAAGAAAATGTAATGCTTGTGGGAGGAATGTTACCTTTAGAACCTGGCTAGCATTCAGAATTCAGAGTCACAGTGAATTAGCATTAGGACCTTGTTTTCTCCTGGAAAAACAATGTGTAGATACAAATAGAGAAAAATCCTGTAAGAGTCTAACATTAAATTAATTAAATCCCAGGACCTCGCTCTGGAGTCAGATGACGAGGATTTAAATCCACGTTCTGCCGTTTTCTAGAGGCATAACTTTGAAGAAGATAGTCGACTTTTCTAAGCCTCAGTTTTCTCTCCTGTAAAAAGGAGATACAGAAAGTTTCTGCCTCATAAGGCTGTCATGGGCGCTGAAGGGGATAAATGAGCACAGGGTGTTTGGTGGAATGATTCCAAGGACCCAGTGAACCTGGCTCTCCAGCACTCAGAGCAATGGTGGGCACGCAAAGACCTCATCCGCCTTTGTCAGCAAAGGAGTTAGACTGGTACAACCTAAAAACATTTTTTAAAAAATGTTTCAAAAAGGAACAGATAGGGGCCGGCCCGTGGCTAAGTGGTTAAGGTCATGCGCTCCGCTTTGGTGGTTTAGATCCTGGGCGCTGACATGGCACCACTCATCAGGCCATGCTGAGGCGGCGTCCCACATGCCACAACTAGGAGGACCCACAACTAAAATATACAACTATGTACTTAGGGGGATTTGGGGAGAAAAAGAAGAAGAAGAAAAAAAAGGAAGATTGGCAACAGTTGTTAGCTCAGGCGCCAATCTTCTAAAAAAAAAAAAAAGGAAGGAACAGATAATTACAAAAGTTTGGAAACAACCCAAATGTCCACTAGGACAGCGAAATAAAGTATGGAATACCCATAAAAACAGAATGCTCTGCAGCTGTAAAAGTACTGAGGAAGTTATCTAATGCTAATACAGAACAAGCCCTGTGACATATTTAATGTAAAAAGGAGAAAAACAACAACATATATTTGTATTTCCATAAAAAATTCTATAAAAATGTATTAGAAACTAATATAGGTGGTTAGCCATAGGGATGAAGGATAAGAATCCAGTGAAAAGGGGGATGAGAGTGGGAGGGACACTGTTTTTACTGTACATGTTTTTATATATTTAAACAATTTTTGAACCATATGAATATTCCATATTGAAAAGTAAACGAAAAATTTGAAGAAAAACAAGGAGCTGGATTAACGTTGTTTATGCCGGTCAATGCTATGGTGCAATGTTAGAGGGAGGTTTTTGTTTGTGTTTTTGTTTTGAGATTAATTTATTTTCTTAAGAATTCATTCAAGGTTAAAATTCAGACAGTAAAAAAGAGCACAGGGTGGAAAATTTCCTTCCCACCTTAGGTACAGAGTTCCCTTTCCCTCAGGAACCAATGTTTAAAAGATTCTTGAACATAATGGAAGTTCTTCTGCTGTGATTTCAAGGGCGACTATGCCACAATGGTTCTAGCAAGTCAAGACTCTGATTAAAAGCTGACTCTTTTATTAAACGATCTTTTCTCGTATTGCAAATGAGATGCTGCTGAGAACACCTGACAACTGCAGGCAACACAAAGAAGACGATGATGCTATAGGTGGGCAAAGAGCGACCCCTATAGAGGTCTGTGGAGTACAGAAAATGCAAGGCAGAGCACGCAGACCACCACAGGGAGGCCCACTCCGCCCACCTGGCTCCAGGAAGCTCCCCCTAGGCTTTGCTGCAAACCCTTCAGGGGAGGGAGCTGTGGCGAGAGGGCAGTGAAAGCTGCTGCTGAGTCCTCATCGGAATGAGCACACCCCCTGACCGCCCCCTCCCCTGGGGCCCCAGTCAGCCCCACTCACCCTCAGGCCCATGGAGGAATTAAAGGGTTGGCAGGGCAAAGGACCCACCTCGGGAAACTGGGTTGTTTAAATCTGTGCTTCTCAAAGTGTGGTGCCAGGGCCAGCCACATCAACGTCACCTGGGAACTCGTTAGAAATGCAGGTTTTCAAGCCCATCCAGGCCCACCAAATCAGAAGCTCTGGAGAGGAAGGGTGTTTTAACAAGCCCTTCATGGGCTGGCCCAGTGGCAGAGCGAAGTTCATGCAGTCTGCGTCAGCGGCCTGGGGTTCCAGGGTTCGCAGGTTCAGATCCCAGGCACGGCACGCCTTGTCAAGCCATGCTGTGGCAGTCATCCTACATATAAAGTAGAGAAAGATGGGCATGGATGTTAGCTCAGAGCCAATCTTCCTAAAAAAAAACAAAAAAAAACCCCAAGCCCTTCAGGTCATTCTGACGAAGGCTACAGTTTGAGAGCCACTGGTTGAAATCAACTTTTTCTCTGCTTTGCTGCTGATGACAATCACCTGGAAGGTGCAGGGAGGCGGACTCCCAGGTCCTACCTCACTTAGGGAATCAAAATATTCTGTGGAGAAGCCTCAGAATCTACCTCTGGGAATTGCTGCGAGACCAGCTTACGTGTTTCCTAACATCGTGCATCTGGTAATAGAAAACAAACTGCCTTACCCCTGAATAAATCCAATGTTTCTTTTTCTCGAGAGCAAACATCCAGGCTGGCCTTACAGCTCCAACAAGATTCTTTCAGACTACCGGACACATAGCAGCCTCTTCAGGCTCTCTGACCCACAGATGCATGGTCTATTCTCAGAATCCTGACTGGACAGTAATCAAATGAGGAAGTACAAATCCTTGCCTGTTTTGCTGACACCCACGCCCATAATAAATTCCTAGGTGGTCCACTGCGGTCACACAGAAGGGGGTCCGAAGGAATGAGACCTGACATGATGAATTTAGGTTGAGCTAAAGGAGGAACTGGGGAACACAGTGCTGCTTATCGCCCTGGGTAACAGTGGACACCTCAGAGGAGAGGAGCGTGGGAGGGAAGCGTTACAATGTCCTCCCTGTGAGTCCTGTCCTGTAGGCGGCTGAGTGGTGGCATCACTCCTTACTTGCTAAAAGGAACAGAACTCTCCCGTGCCTAACCCTCCGTTCCAAACTCCCTGGTCCCCTGCCCTAGGGTGTGGGGACAGCAAGTGGAAGTGTTGCTCTGTGCATGTTTTCTAGATCTTCGGACTGGGTAAGCACCACACTTTGAAAGCACTCTGAGAAGCTCTTTCCAGAGCTTGTGGAGGAAAGCAGCCGAGAGAGGCTGGGGGGGGGGGGGTGTGTAGGGGGGGGGGGGGTGTAGAAGGGGGGGGGGGGGCAACACTTCCACGTGCTGTCCCCACACCCTAGGGCAGGGGA
>NC_060273.1:130449286-130608342 GCF_021613505.1 Equus quagga
GCAGGAAACTCAGGGACCCTTTCCCCACCACATCCTATCCAGGACTTACAAACGATTGCCTTTCATCATAAGGAGAAAACAGTTAGAGGCTGTGTAACAGGCGTTCATCATGAGTCTGGATACCGTCAATGTGGATTCCATGAATTCTGCCTCAAAATTAGAAGCAGTTTTCTCTGTCCCACACACTGAGCTCCTGTCTCTCCTATGCCATTTTAGGACCAAACAGTGGTGTAAAGTACATCCTCTAGGTTGGGATTTTTAAAAAAAAGCCTAGGAATAACTCAGTTGATAAAGATTTTTATTCCGATTCCTGGGTCTGAAGACTCTTCCCCCCCCAGCCACTCCACGGAGCAGGACTGCACGCCTTCCATCCAGACTGACACTTACTAGTCAGGTGACCTTGGACCGACTAATTAACCTCTCTGGGCATCTGTTTCATCATTTGTAAAATAGGGATAAGAGCACCTTCCTCTTAGGGTTGTTATTAAGATAAAAGGAGTTAAATCCTGTAAAGTGCTAAGAACTGTTTCTGGTGCGCAGTAAAACCTACAGAAGGGGTCCACGGCTTACATCCTTCACTTGCATCCATTAGTACCCCGGCTTCCCCATTTGTAAAGACAAGCTATGCTGTCTTCCTCACGGTCACAACAATAATACAAATGCACACACTCAACTCGGAGAGAGTCACGGCAACTTGGGGCTTTTCCCTTCATTCTAATCAGTCACATTCAAGGCCACCAAGACACAAAGCCTAGGAGGATACAGAGCTAGAAGGGATATGAGATATTGAGTCAAACCCCTCATTTTTCAGACGAAAAACTTAAAGTGAAAAGTTACTATGGTCCTAGAGTTAGTTTGACAACAGTACCAGGAATGGAATTCAATAAAGTGAATTTGCCAGTGTCTGAAGGGGTGGTTCACACGCTGCCATCAGGTGCCTGTCAGGCAGCATTGCCATTGTTTATTGTCAGCGCCACCTGTTTTCCTTTCAGTGGCATGATCAATGGGGAAAATGCCTCGAGCTCTGCAGAAGAGGGTCACTATACAATCAGGTAGGGGTTGGCTAAGGGTGGGGCACAACTCATTCGAATAGAATCGACCGGGCTTGACTTCCTCTCAATGTTCTACTTCTGCATCGTGTATATCAAGCAGAGAGGGGCCCTTCTGTGTTATGGAACCCCACGCCCAAGCATCCTCTCTGAGGAGAAGAACCCTTTACACTGGCAAACTTGACCTTGAATACTGGATTCTATTTAAATGGGAAAAGAGCTCTGCTGGAGAAAGTTTGGACCTGTGGTGTTGAAGAGAGTGAGGTCTGTGAATGCTAAACAGGGCTCTGTTGTCAGTCAACATAATCCGAATCATTTCTGCTGTCTTGCGGAAGGAGCATAAATGGGGGCCCACGCACTACCATATTCCCAGACTTGAAGGTGAGGGGAAAACACCACAATGAATCCTGTCCTGAGGCAGCACTTCATAGGTGCGGCTATCTATTGGTTTGACCCCAGCTCATAGATATTTGTAGGATTTATTACCGTAATATCAAATGATGACCTCTACAAAGGTGCCTTTTATTTTAA
The DNA here is from genome assembly GCF_021613505.1 of Equus quagga. NCBI lineage: Eukaryota > Metazoa > Chordata > Mammalia > Perissodactyla > Equidae > Equus > Equus quagga. Next base: position 130,450,867 of record NC_060273.1, read on the forward strand.
TTTGTCGTGAGTCCTGTTCCTTCCAACACTTTAGAATGGATCTGGGCTAAGCAAAGATATTTAACTGCTGAAATAGGGCTTTGTTGATTCTAATTATAAACTTGGAACTAAAAAGCCCAGTTTCTTCTTCCCTCTTCTCTGCCTTTAAAAGCTTTTGGAATTCAAGCCAAATCACCTCAGACTCCATCCTGCAGGGATGTGGGCTGCTGCTCATCATTACCTGCTAAGTCAACTGAAAGGATTTCCCTCACTTTGAAAAAATGCCTAAGACTCTTGTCCATGAGGGTATCGCACCCCTACCCCCTGTCTTCATTTCTATTCTGGGCGTGATATCAACACAAGATGTCACAGGCCAGGCACAGCATCAGGAGACTCAGGGCTTGAGGTCCTGGGGTAGCCAGGGATGGGGAGGAGACGTTAGGTATTTATTAGCCCCCTACCTCCCTCTGCTAGTCTTTCTTTCTGGCCACACACAATGCTGGACTGTGAGTTTGATCCTTGGCACATCTCTGCCGCAGCTGCCACTGTCCTGGGCTGGGCTTCTCTCTCTCTGGATCTCGAGTCCATTGCCACCTTCCACCCCAGTCTGTCCTGCTGCCCCTCCCCCTTCCCCTAGCCTCACCCCATTTCCTGAAGCTACTCAGCTATTGGCTTGATCTTTCTGACTTTGGTCTTCACCTAACAAAAACCAAACAAAATCCCCCCTCCTCAGTAGGTACTACTCATACTACTCAGCAATAAATAGGAACAAATGATTAATACACACAACCACAGATGGATGTCAACGGCATTAGGGTGAGTGAAAAAAAAAAAAGCCAATTTCAAAGGTTACATACTGTATGAGTCCATTTCTATAACATTCTCAAAAAGACAAAATATGGAGATGGAGAACAGATCAATGGCTGCCAGGGGTTAGGGCTGGGGAGACAGTGTGACTATAAAGCGGGAACACGAGGCAGGTTTTCCGTGGTGATGGAATAGTGCTGGACTCTGACTGCGTGATGAGGTTATACAAATCTATGTATGTGATACAACTTATTAGAACTATACCCCACCCCCAAAAAAGAGTGGATGTAAAAAAACCCTGATGAAATCTAAATAAGGTCTATATTTGAGTGAACAGAATTGTACCAATGCCAATTTCCCAGTCTGACAATATACTAAGGTTTTGTAAGATACTATCATTGGGGGAAGCCAGGTGAAGGGTAAACAGGAATTCTTCACACTATTTTTTCAACTTCCTACAAATCTTAAACTATTACAAAGAAATATATATATATGTATCTCCTCAATAGCAAGGTCATGAGTTCCATCCCTAGCAGCAGCATGCCCCAAGAAAGGTCAAAAAATGACAAGCAGAATGCCAAAACCATAACTCATTTGTATGGAATTCTTAATGAAAATATCATATAGAATTTAGGGCCAAGTTTAAAAAGCACTGGTATTTAAAAAAAATATAAAAACAAAACAAACAAAACTGGATAAGTCACATGATTTAACCTGTGTTATGTCTTCAGCTGTCAGAACTCAAACAGTGGGCACATAAAACGGAGATGACATTCAATTTAAATGTGTCACATCACTCAAATCAGGCTGGCTTTTCTCGTGGCAATTGTTTTCTGTCACATAGTTCTTATTCTACTGTGCTGAGTATTAATTTCTTCTTACATGAACAGCAGTCCCTAACCTACACGACTATCGTGCGGAATATGATCCTGAGACCATCTGGAAAAGGAACAGGGAAATTCTCTAACAATTCATGCATTCCAGAAAGGTATCAAAGAAGCCAGTAAAATAACCCTTAATATTCTCAAATAACATGAGAATATTTAAAGGAAACATGGCACCTTAAAAAAAAATAACTGTTCTCACATGACTTGAGCACTTTCAGGGCTTTAAGAAAGGAGGCGTTTGGATTTTTCTACTTTGACTTGGCAGCTGAGTTAAGGCGTAGACAATCCCCATCTTTATCTGCTGAGAAAGGGCAAATATGAGCGACCACATCTTCCCAGCTCTCCAAAGACAGCAGGGTGAAAGCACTGAGGGCATACCCACGGACTGCGAGGACGGCGGGAGGGCCTGTGCCGGCAGGAAGCTTTCCAGCATCAGCGTCTGCCCTGCTGAACCTCACTCGAGGCTCCCCAGGCGTTTTTCTTTGCATTTGTAGAGATTCCTCCCATATGCTCTGAGCGTGAGTTTACAGAAAATCAAAATGAAGATGCATTAGTTCATTCCTCCTTCCTAGGACAGGAAGGAAAGCACGAGGTTTGAGAGTCCAAAGAAGGGGCTGGCCTTGCAGCAGACACATTTATAATGATGGTTATCCTAAGTCTAACTTGGTTTTCGGCATGGAAATTCTTAGCGTTTGACCTGTATGAGAGAAAGAGCTTGAAGGGCAGAAGGATGTCTGCTTGTGAGGCTGCAACTGCGGGGCTGATGGAGAGCCAAGGCGGAGCTGGGCAGGTCAGGCCAACAACATAATCAGGTACACGGTCCCATTAGAGAGGGTTATTGACAGGCTGGGGTGACAGCACCCTTCAGATCGCAAACCTGAAACTCACGGGGAAAATCATTAACAGCAGAGCTCACTTATTTCATGCAAGCTTAATGCATAACTATTGATTAGAAGACAGAATAGCTGGGGATAGCCTTCCACGTATACCTTCATTTGTTCACTCAATCACTAATTCTACAAACATTTTTTGAATAGTAGCTTTGTGCCGGGCTGCGGTGACCCAAGGATGAATAAACACAGAGCACCCCAAAAAGGCTTCCTGGAGACGGTGAATTTTGACACTGGTGCAGAGGTGTCCAGGGCAGAGGCCTCTAAACCACGGTCCTCTGAACTCTAGGTCAGTGACGTTTTACCATGTGCTCCATGAACAAAGGGTTTTGTAGTCAAATCACTTTGGCAATGTTGTATTAATTGTCTCAATTTTGCATGTTAAAGGTGCTGAGAAGTCCTACAGTAAAGACTTCACTACCTCCCAGGATCTAGTTTGGGAAGCACTGCTCCCGGGACCACGGACTGGGAAGGAGGTGGAGGGAGCCCCGGCACACATGGTGAAATGACGGGGTCCAGCAGGTCAGACTTCACGTCCCTGAAACGTCCAGGGCTCAGTCCACACAAGGCAGCCACTCTCCAGAAATGGCACTGCTATCCAGTCACCTGATGGGAAGCCGTGTGATATGCAGGCAGGACACTTACCAACTCTCTTCTGCTTCAGACACAGAGAGAGAATTCCTCTTGCACAGAATCTCAGCATCACAGAGGGTGGGAGCTGAGAAGACTGCTGGGAAAGCCCCGGTACAATCCTCTCACTCCACAGGCGAGTCTGGACAAAGCTCTGAAGAAACCCTGGGCTCTGACCCCAGCCGACGCCCTAGTGACCAGCGCCTGCATTTCACATTCTAGAGAACAGCTAGAGTAGTGTCGGTGCTAAAAGACAATTACTCAGTCGCTCACGTCAACTGCAATATTTCTAACATCACTACATAAAAATAAGAACAATGATAAAATATACAGCCATTTTCTTGGAAGCATTCACTGAACACTTCAGGGAAAATAATATAAAGTTGTATGAAGGCTAAAGAGTTAGCATGGCCTCAAGAACATCATTATCTGACAGCACCTCCTCCCACCGCTATGCCAATGAAATGTTTTTCTATCTCTGGTGTTCCTATAATCTTATTAACCTCTTGGCTCATAGCGCTTATTACTCTGGAAACAGCTTTTTTTTTTTTTTTCCTTCTAAGCCCAACTTATCCAAGACTATCAGTCTAAAAACTATAAATAGCCTAAGTAAAATGATCAGTGACAGGAAAATGTAGGCTACAGCTAACGAACTGAGGAACAGGTTTAAAATAAAATGGGAGAACCAGGTGATAAGATCCCACCACTTTCTTGTTTCCGTCCTGGATTTCATATAGTCATTAAAATGGCACTGCACAAAAGGAATATATACAAATATAGTTGGTCTGGTTTTACAAAGCAAGCCAGTCAATTTTCCAAGCAACCTGACATGTCTGCTCTTTTTTAAAAACAGCTTTATTAAGCTATAATTCACACACTATCCAATTCTCCCATTTGAGGTATAAAATTCAGTGGTTTTTAGTATATTCACAGATTTGTGCAACCATTACCACAGTCAATTTTAGAATGCTTCATCACCTCAAAAAGAAAACCCATACCCTTTAGCTATCACCCACATTCTTTCATTCCCCTTAGCTCTAAACAACCCATAATCTCCTTTTATCTCTGTAGATCTGCCTATTCTGGACATTTCATATAAACGGAATGGTATGTGGTCTTTTGTGACCAGCTTATTTCATTTTGCATAATATTTTCAAGGTTCATCCAGGTTGCAGCATAAATCAGTAATTCATCTCTTTTTATGGTCAAGTAATATTCCACTGTATGCATACACTAAATTTTATTTATCCATTCATCAGTTTACAGACATTCAGGTTGTTATACCTTTTAGTTATTATCAATAACATTGTTATAAACATTCATGTCAAGTTTTTGTATGAATTTTGATTTTCATTTCTCTTGGGTATCTACCTAGAAGTAGAATTGCTGGGTCATAAGATAACTATGACTACCCATGTGTGGAACTGCCAGACTTTTTACCAAAGTGGCTGCACCATTTTACGCTCCCATCAGCAATGTATGAGGGTTCTGGTTTCTCCAAACCCTTGTCAACATTTACTATTACCTGACTTATTGATTCTAGCCATCCTAGTGGGCGTGAAATCTCTCTCATCTTGTTTTGATTTACATTTCCTTATGACTGATGATGTTGAGCATTTTTTCATGTGCTTATTGGTCATTTGGAAATCTTCTTTGGAGAAACATCTATTCAAGTGCTTTCCCCATATTTTAATTGGATTGTTTGTCTCCTTATTATTGAGTTATAAGTGTTCTTTAAATATTTGGACACAAGTCCTTTATAAGATATATGATTTGAAAACATTTTCTCCCGTTTTATGGGTTGTCTTCACATTCATGAAGGTGTACATTGAAGCACAGCTATTTTTAATGTTGATAAAGTCTAATTTACTTTTTTTCTTTTGTTGTTTGTGTTTTGGTGTCATATCTAAGAGACCTTTGTCAAATCACAAGTCATGAAGATTTCACTTTCTCTGAAGAGTTCTACAGTTTTACTTCCTACATTCAAGTCTTTGCTCCACTTCCAGTGAGTCTTTGTATATGGTGTGAGGCAAGGGGCCCTCTTCACTCTTTTGCATGCAGCTATCCAGTTGTCCCAGTACCCTTTGTTGAAAAGATATTCTTTCCACATTGGATGGTCTTGGCACCCTTGTCAAAAATCAGTTAATCGTAGATGTACGTTTATTTATGGACTCTGAATTCTATTTCACTGATACATATGTCTAAGCTTGTGCCAGTACCACGCAGTCTTCATCACTGTTGTTTTGTAGTAAGTTCTGAAATTTGGAAGTGTAAGTCCTCCTAGATTTTAAGTAATAGTTCATTAAATAATTTGCTGTTCTTTTTTGAGATTTTTTTGGCTATTCTAGGTCCCTCGAAATTCCATATGAATTTTAGATTTGGTATGTCAGGTTCTACAGGGAAGACGGCTGAGATTTCAATAGCAATTGTGTTGAATCTGTACATAATTTGAGGAATACGGCCATCTTAACAATATTGTCTTCTAATCCATGAATGTGGGATTTTTTTTCCCACTTATTTAGGTTTTCTTTCTTTTTTTCAGCAATTTTTTTAGTTCTTAGTGTACAAGTTTTACACTTCTTTGCTTAATTTATTCCTAAGTATTTTATTCTTTTTGGTGCAATTACATAAATGGAATTGTTTCCTTAATATCATTTTCAGATTGTTCCTCGTAGTGTACAGAAATAAAATTAATTTTAGTATATTAATCTTATATCCTGTAACCTTGCTGTTACGGGTTGAATTGTGTCCCCTAAAAATATATATATTGAAAAAAGGACATGCTGAAGTCTCCCAGTAGCTCAAAATGCAACTTATTTAGAAATAGGGTCATCGCAGCTGTAATTAGTTAATATGAGGTCATACTGGAGTAGGGTAGGCCCTTGATCCAATGTGACTGGTTTCATTATAAGAAGAGGAGAGAGACGCACTGGACAGAGACGGCCGTGTGATGATGAAGGCAGAGACTGGAACGATGCATTTACAAACCAAGAAACCCCAAGGATTGCCAACGAGCACCAGAAGCTAGAAGAGGCAGGGAAGGATTCTACTCAGAGTCTCAGAGGGACTGCCAACACCTTGAGTTTGGACTTCTAGCCTCCATAACTGTGAGAAAGTATATTTCTAGTGTTTTAAGTCACCCAGTTTGTGGTACTTTGTTACAGTAGCTTTAGGAAACTAATATACTTGCTGAATTTTCTTATTAGTTTTAATAGTTTTTTAGTGGAGTCCTTAAGATTTTCTACATACAAGATCATGTTATCTGTGAGTAATTTTACTTCTTCTTTTCAATCTGGATGCCTTTTATTTCTTTTGCTAATTTAACTGCCCTAGCTAGAAGCTCCAGTATAAAATTCTATAATGTAATAATTATAAAAATGCAATGTTGGGTTTGTTATACATGTAATACGTACAACAATATCACCAAAAAGGGGGAAGGGAATAGAGCTATACAGGAGGAACATTTCGATATCTCACTGGCATCAAGTTAGTGTAAATCTGAAGCTAATTCTAGGACAAATTACCAAAACTGACTCAAGAAGAAATAGAAAGTATGACTAGATCCATAAAAATAAAGACAGGAATTAGTAACTAAAAAAACTACCCACAAAGCAAAGCCCAGGTCCATATGGCTTCACTGCTGAATTCTACCATTTAAAGAAGAGCTTTGTTTTTGTGAAGAACCTGTTTCATAAAGAATTGTTTGTTTTTGTGAATTTGAGTTACCATCTGAAGTCATTTTCTTAGCCCAAGACGGCTTTGTCCCACGCACATCCCTTGTGCTGTTATTGGCAAATATGTTACATTTCTATAAGTTATAGGTCCAAAATTATATTATATATATATAGTTTTATACAATTATTTTTTAAATCAGTTTAGAGAAGAAAGGAGAAGACATATGGATTTCTACTATGTTTTAAAATTACTTTTACTGGTGCTCTTTGTGTTTCTCATGTGGGTTCAAATCACTTGCTTTCAGCCTGAAGCACTTGCCTTAGTGTTTCTTGTAAGGCAGACTGTTATCAACAAATCTTCTCTTTGCTTTTGTTTATCTAGGACTATCAGTATTTTGTTTTCATTTTTGAAAGACAGCTTTGCTGGATATAAGATTTTTGGTTAACACGTTTTTCATTTATGTACTTTGAATATGTTGTTCCACTGTCTCTGGCCTCTGTCATTTCTTTTTTTTTTCTTTTTCTACTTTTTATTGTGGTAACATTGGTATATAACATTATATAAATTTCAGGTGTACGTCATTATGTTTCCATTGCTGTGTAGATCACACTGTGTTCACCACCCGAAGACTGATTACCATCCATCACCACACACATGTGCCCTGTCACCCCTTCCGCGCTCTTCCCTCTTCCTTTCCCCTCTGGTAACCACCACTCTAATCTCTGTCTCTGTGTGATTGTTTGTTGCTGTTTTTATCCTCTACTTATGAGTGAGATCATATACTATTTGACTTTCTCCCTCCGACTTATTTCACTCAGCATAATACCCTCAAGGTCCATCTATGTGGTCACAAATGGCTGGATTTCATCATTTCTTATGGCTGAGTAGTATTCCATTGTGTATATATATTACATCTTCTTTAACCATTCACCACTTGATGAGCACTTTGGTTGTTTTCAAGACTTGGCTATTACTAATAATGCTGCAATGAACATAGGGGTACATATATCTTTACGCATTCATGTTTCCATGATCTTTGGATAAATACCTAGCAGTGGAATAGCTGGATCATACAGTAGTTTTATTGTTAATTTTTTGAGGAATCTCCATACTGTTTTCCATAGTGGCTGCACTATTATACATCCCCACCAACAGTGTATGAGGGTTCCCTTTTCTTCACATCCTCTCCATCACTTGTTATTTCCTGTCTTGTTAATTATAGCCATTCTGACGGGAGTGAGGTGATATCTCATTGAAGTTTTGATTTGCATTTCCCTAATAATCAGTGATGTTGAATATCTTTTTATGTGCCTATTGACCATCTGTGTATCTTCTTTGGAAAAACGTCTCTTCAGATTTTTTGCCCATTTTTTAATTGGGTTGTTTATTTCTTTGCTGTTGAGATGCATGAGCTTTTTATATATTTTGGATATTAACCACTTATCAGATATATGGTTTCCAAATATCTTCTCCCAGTTGTTAGCTTGTTTTTTCATTTTTTTTTGATGGTTTCTTTGCTGTGCAGAGCTTTTTAGTCTGATGTAGTACCATTTGTTTATTTTTTCTTTTGTTTCCCTTGCCTGGTCAGACACGGTGTTTGAAAATATGCTGCTAAGACCAATGTCAAAGAGCATACTGCCTATGTTTTCTTCCAGAAGTTTTATGGTTTCAGGTCTTACATTCAAGTCTTTAATCCATTTTTGAGTTAATTTTTGTGTATGATGTAAGATAATGGTCTACCTTCATTCTTTTGCATGTGGCTGTCTAGTTTTCCCAACACCATTTATTGAAGAGACCTTCCTTTCTCCATTCTTGGCTCCCTTGTCAAAAATTAGCTGTCTGTAGACATGTGGGTTTATTTCCGGGCTCTCGATTCTGTTCCATTGATCTGTGTGTGGCCTCCACTCTTTCTGATAAGAAGTCAGATGTCAATCTGGATCTTGTTTTTTCTTTTTTTTGGTGAGGAAGATTGTCCCTGAGCTAACATCTGTACCAATCTTTCTCTATTTTGTATGTGGGATGCTGCCACAGCATGGCTTGGTGAGCAGTGTGTAGGTCTGTGCCCAGGATCCAAACCCGCAAACCCAGGGCTGCCAAAGCAGAGTGCACAAACATAACCACTATGCCACGAGGCTGGCCCCTGGATCTTGTTTTTTTATTGTCTGATAATCTCTGCCTTTTGATTGGATTGTTTAATTCATAAATATTTAATGCCATTCATAGAGTTGCATTTACTTTTTTGCTATTTTGCTTTTTGCTTCCTATGTCTCTTGTATTTTCCTCCCTCTATTCCACCTTCATTCCTTTCTTTTGCATTAAGTTAATATATTCTAATGTAGCATTTAAATTTCTTTAATGACTTCTCACATTTTTTGAATTATTTCCTTAGTGATTGCTCCCTTTAAGTGGTGAGTTGCTTTTCTCTTGCTGCTTTCAAGATTTTCTCCTTGTCAAACATCTGCAAATCATGTATCTGATAAAGAGTTAATATATAAAATATATAAGGAACTCCTACAGCTCAATAGCAAAGATAAATAAACAAGTTGATTTTAAAAAAGGGCAAAAGACCCAAATAGACATTTCTCCAAAAGGACATACAAATGCCAACAGGTACCTGACACGGTGCTCACTATCACTAATCATCAGGGCAGTACAAATCAAAACCACAATGAGATACCATCTCACACCTGTTTGGATGGCTATTATGAAAGAAAAAGATAACAAATGTGGGTGAGGATGTGGAGGAAAAGGAGCCTTTGTACACTGCTTGTAGGAAAGTAAACCGATATAGCCATTATGGAAAACATAATGGAAGTTCCTCAAAAGTTAAAAATAGAACTACTATATGACCCAGCAAACCCTCTTCTGGGTATATATCCCAAATCATTGAAATCAGTATCTCTAAGAGATGCCTGCACTCCCATGTTCATTGCAGCATTATCGACAATAGCAAAGACACGAAAACAACCTAAATGTCTCCCGACAGAGGAAAGGATTAAAAAAATGTGGTATGTACATGAAATGAGATATTATTCAGCCTTAAAAAAGACAGAAATCCTGCCATTTGCTACAACATGAGTGAACCTGAAATACATTGTGCTAAGTGAAACAAGCCAGACATGGAAGAACAAATACTACACAATCGCACTTATATCAGGAACCTGAAATAGCCAAACTCATCGAAGCAGAGAGTAAACTGGTGGTTACCAGCAGCCAGGGGAGGGATGTGAGGAGGTGTTGGGCAAAGGGCACATAGCTTCACTTACATAAGATGAGTAAGTCCTAGAGAGCAACTGCACAGCATGGTGCATATCGTTAACAACACTGTGTTGCATACTCAAAGATTTGTTAGGGCAGAGGTTGACAATGATGGGGAGATGGGTTTATTAGTACTCTTCTAGTGCTAGGTGCTTTTCATACACTGTCTCTACTCCTCACAGCGACTCTCTAAGGTGACATTTTGTAATTCCAACTGGCTGTACGCCATTTTCAGCTGGCTGGTACAAGGACAGAAGACACATGTCAAGGCACCTAACGTCAGCTTTAAGTTGTCCATGACTGCGAGCAGGTCACTAAGAGTCTGAAAGTCTTCACCACACTTATGCTTGTCTGCTTGCCGACACCCACCAGATCAGGAACCGAGAATAAGAGACTCTGGAAAAGCGATGATCACCTTTTTTTTTTTTTAAAAAAAAAACAAAACTACAAGATAAAGATACTATTTTTTTTTTCCGGATTAGTTAACTGAAGCTCAGAGAGCTTAAGAAACTTGCCCAAAGTCACACAATGCCTAAATGAGAGATCTGTGATTCAAACCCAGCTTTGCCTGGAGCCTTTGTCCACCCTGTGCTTCGTCACTGCACATCCTAACAGGAATATATAACCAGACATTTGAAGCCACAGGCCTGGAAATCATCAGAAAAGCCTAGGCTGCTTCTATTAAATCTTTCCAGCCCCGACCTCAGAGCACTAATCATCCCTTCTTATGAATCTCCCTGTTGTGGCATCTGTAACAATTAGGCACCCTGATCTGTCACATGTCTGTCTCTCTCTCTGGCCTGTCAGCCTCCGAGAGCAGGGATCACATCTTTGCAACTCCAGCACCTTGTCTGGAACCTGGCACAGAGAAGGCACTAAGTACGTGTTTGCTGGAATGACTGCATGAAGAAAGGCAAGCTGAGTCACCAAATTCACACAGACAACAAATCCCCAAGGGCTAAGTGTTGGGAAGACCCTCTTTAGGGGGCAGAGAGAAGAACGCAGGAGGAGTATTGGCAGAGCTGAGAGACATCCAGAAGGATGATGAGCTGCTGAGGTCACAGGAAGATACAATTTTAGGAGGAGGGGGTGGTTAACATTTTGTGGGGCTCACCCTCCAGACTCAAGTCCATCCATTTGATATGAGGAAGCTTAGGGAAAGAGGGAACTCCTTTCTGGATCTGAGCCGGGGAAGTGCTGGGAACGGTACCAAACTGGAGCAGCTCAGGACACTCCGAGGGGCCAGAGGAAGCACCCTCCTCACTCTGAGGAGAACCTAGAAATCTCCTAGCCTCTCCTAGGCTTTCCCATGGGCTTCACAGCAGTCCATCCAGGATGCACTCTCATGTCACAGCTATAAGAATACATTTCTCCCCAAGGGAGGAAAATGGCATCTCTGGGGGATCAATGCATTGCCTTGTGACTCTGAGAAAAGACGATCTGGGATCCTACACACTGTGTGGCGGGCAGTGGGAGTCTTCAGGAGCCACCACCACATGCCCAGGTCCCTGCATTATAAACATAGTGTGCCCAGTGTGGGGAAGTGGTGGGGGGGACACGAGGCTTCTTTACTGATCAGCAGAAACCCAGGGGGTAGAGTTGTAGTGTGGTCTTAGAGGACACGCTGATTGAGTCAGCTCACCCCAAGGGAGTGGTCAGCTGGGAGCTGCTTGTCCCCTCCACACCCCTGGCCTGGGCAATTCTGTGCCACTTATCATTGCTATTAGTCAGCTTAAACATGAACATTTCAACAAAGTTTATTTTATGGTTAAACCAGAGGTACCAGTCACTGACACAGTTTTCAATTTGGAGAAATAAATAAAATGAGATAGTAGCAGCTAACCCAGTCCTCTCCTGGTCTGCCAATTTATCTCCTATATGTATTCCGGATGTGATTATTGGCACATAATGACACAGAAGGATTAGATAATGGCTACAAATCTGTAATTTCTCCCTTGCAGAAGATGATGAATATTTTTTCAGCTGCTCCAATCAATGGTATAATTACCTCATTAGAAGTATTAGCCAAAACAAATATACCACACTACCTTAACACTCATTTGCTTCCTTCCCTTTAAAAATATACATTAAAACTCAGTGTCACAGTTAATGTGACATCCGTCCTATCCACTCTCTGGAAGAGTTTTCTCATTGCCGTCCCTGAGGTCCCCTCCTCAGTCATGGCCCCCTGAAGTGCTCTCAGTAGTGACCACTCCTCCGTTCTGGGACCCTTTCTGCTTGTGGCCTCCAGGCAGCCGAGACCTCTCCCACCCTTCATCATTTATTTTCTGACTTTCCTCCTTTCACCCCCGAAGCACGCACTAAAGATCTGTCGTGGGCCATCCCCTCTTCCTCACGCTCTCCCCTCCAACGCACTATCTTCTCGTATGGGCTCGGCATCTCTATTCAAGGTCCCTCCGAGGCCCATTTCTAGGGCTGGTTCCCCATCAAGCCCCAGAACCCACATCCAAACGCCCTCCTGGACAGTTTCTCCTGAGCAGCCTGGTGGGCACCTCAAACTCCACAGAAATTCACTGGGCACCTACCACCCAGGCTCTGTGCTACCCGCTAAGGGAAGTGTGTGAATAAGACACTCAGTTCTTGTGCTCACAGTACATGTAACCAAACTCATCTTCCTTCCCACACACTGGCTCTCCCCACCTCCCCACCAATCCCAGAACTCCAATTTATATTTAAGGCACTGCCACCCAACCCAACACCTGGGCGTGAAGCCTCAGTACCATGTGATGTGTTCCTCTCCCTTGCTCCCATGGCTAGTCGGTTGCGAAGGTCCAGGAATTCACTGGAAAACACCCTCTCCTCCACAGTCCCTCTGCCCTCACCCACCTACTGGCTGGACCATTCAAATGCAAATGAACCTTAACTGACCGCCAGCTTGCTCCACTCCCATCCATTCCAAACACAGCAGTCTCCTGAATGAGAGTTCTGGAAGCATGGATTCTCTGCTACCTCCTCAAGGGCTCCCCACCCGCACCAGAATACACTCATCTAAAGCTCTCCGCGAGCAGGTAGCCAGCCCCCCACCCCTGCACCTTTCCAACTGCTCCCGTCTGTGTACGTTCCACTGCAACAACACCAACCCGCAATCTATTCCAAGACTGTCCTGCCTCTGTGCCTTCGCTCAGTCCGTTCCCTCAGAAGCGCCGTTTCTCCACCCTCATCTCTGAAAAAGTCCAAACTCTAACCACAGTTCAGAGCTTGGCTCAAACACCACCACCTCCTGAAGCCTCAGCTAAGTCCATGCCTCCCTCAGACAGAAGGAACCTCTCGGTCCTGGTTCCCAGCCGCTCTGAACACAACCGCCTCGTGTACAGGGTTCTTTCTGTCTGGCTGACCTCTGTGACCGTCACAGAGCAGAGTGCAGTGTCTCGCCGGACTCAGTAAGGAGTGGGGGAATGAATGAAGTGGATGAGCCCCTGCTGGTGCTCTTTCCGTGTGAGAACTGCTAAATTTTGAAAGGTGGCATTTCACAAAGACATCTCCAATCTATTAATTAGAAAAGTAAATAGATAATTAAATAAACAGACGGAAGGCGGTGAGAAGCCAGCCACCTCTCACATACAAAGCCTGCCTCCCTTTGGGGGTGTGTGTTACAGCTGAACTGATTCCCGCAGGACTTTCTTTTGTCTCTGTGAGCACTTTGGGTAATTCTTCCAGTTTTCAGTTCTTTTAACACAGTGGTAGTTTTAATATTTCTGATTTAACTAGTTTCTGCTGAGAAAACCAAGTTACCCTCAGAAAAGCCATTTAATTTCATGTAGATAGGAGGGGAAAAGAAACCTGACAGAGTCACACCATAATTGTATCACCACGGCTCTGGCACTGAGAAACGATTTCCACAAAGCAGAGTCACACTGTGCCCTGCACAGCTGGGGTCCATTCTGGGATGCAGGGCTGTAAATGTGGTCAGAGACTGTGAGGCCCCCCACTGCATAGGAGGAAGACTGGCGTACAGAAGTCAATACCCCTTGCAGTGGAATAAAAAACAAATGTGCGTCTCTCAGCTGTGGATGAGATTCACTTTTTGGAAAGAAAACCTTTCCTCAAAAATGGCACAGAAAGCTCCCTTTTGATGCACGTTACTGTATATTGGTGAATAAGGAAAACACTCCCACTTACATCATCGTCCCCCCTCCATTGTTTAAAATCGTAATATCATTTCTAACCTTCGTGGTCACAGTTGTTGGGGATGCTGCTGCTTCATGGATGGGGGACCTAAGACAGTGCTGATCAAAGGGGTTCAGAAGCACCAGCTTTAGCATCACCTGGGAGCTTGTTGGCATGAAGCAGCTCAGGCCCCACTCCAGGCGTGCCGTATCAAAACCTGCACCCTCAGGGGGCTTGTCTGTGCATTTCCCTCTGAGAAGCACTGGTCTAGGTCACGGTGTTTCTGAACCTGACTCTTTGAACAAGAATCGCCTGGGATGCTTATAAAACATACACAGTTTCCCAGGGCCATTGCCTAGCATGATTCAGAAGGTCTGAGATTGGACGTGATTCGGACTAAACGAGATAGTGAAATTAATATAAGTGACATGATGCCTGACACACAGAAGGCAGAGAACAGTCTCTAATCCCCCTGCCCCTGCTGTCATCACCACTGCCAGCAGGGCTGTCAGATTAGCAAATAAAAACACATTCTGCTCAGTTAAATAGGAATTTCGGGTAAACAAATAATAGCTTAATATAAGTATATCCCAAATATTATATGAGACATTTATACAAAAATATCTCAAATTCAAATTTAACTGGGCATCCTGTATTTTAGCTGGCGGCTCTAATGACCCAGATTTTGCACTACTGCAAAAGGGGAGTGCAAAAGGGGAGTGGGTGGCAGATAAGACTGGAAAAATAGATCAGACGCAGATCGCGGAGAGCTTCAAATGCCATTCCAAGGAGTTGAAATTAGTCTATACACTGACTGGCAAGCACTGTGAGCAGAGATGCGATGCGACACAGCCCTCCACCCCTTCCCCCGGAGTGATCAGAAGAGCAATGTCAGGAAGGGACAAGAGTCTCCATCCCAAAGACCCTTTAGGAAGGGAGCCCAGAGAATGAAAGATCATAGTCATGGCCAGTGACCATGTTACACAGAAGAAAGGAGTCAAAATTTCAAAACCTTAAATTTACCTTACATTTATCCTAAACTCTTAAACCACTTATTTATACCCTGCCCTAACCCGTAACAATAATGTAAGCCGGCTCCCTGACTTCTCTTTTTCAAGGGATAACTGGTGCACAGCGGAGCCCAGCCTTATCCACAGAGAGCTGTTTGCGACTGGAAAAAAAGATACAGAGTAACAGACCAAAAGCCAAACTTCCAGTGTGCTTCCTGTGCATACTTAGCCAGAGCCCTGAATGTGGTTTCTGGACACCCCGAATATCTGGTACAAAGCCCCAGCTGTCAAGTCGAGCCACTACTTGGGGGCTCTCGGCTCCTCCTCATGGTCTGTTTGCTCATCTGTAACATGAAGATTCTTAAGAAGCCTAGGTATCTAGCTTCCTCATCCACAGCACAGAAACCTCAGGGGATGATTAGAGGCAGGTACAATGGCAGCAGTGACAGGATGATGGAAGGGGGTAAAGAAAAAATGAAGTATTGTATAAAGAATAGAAATAGACGCCCTGAATCATCGGGAAGCATTTAAATTGTATATGATCCATTTAGAAATAACATAAAACATTTTGATTTCCACTTAAAAGATGGGCTTAGACAAGAAGAGCGCTTGACTTTTAGAGAGAAGCTTTATCCATCTAAATAAATACCTCACTTCTCAAAAAAGTTACATAAGCGAAATCATACTTTCTAATCTAATGACTATTTATCAGATTCCCAGTGAACTAAAAATTGCCTACAGAATGTTCCAGGTTATATATTCGTTCCCCTCTGGATTTTAAGTAGAATCACTTGTCCACACCCAAATCTCTCCCTCTACTCTCAAACATTCCCCAAGAGGCTCAAAAGGAATTCAGAAATCCAGAACATTCTCATGTGGGAGGCCATTACAGCAAACCCATGACCAGAATTACTCTGGAATCCCTGAGGAAGCTACAGGAGCAGCTACTATTGACAAAGAACTGGAGCCCTATCAGGACCCTGATCCCTGCGGAACTGCAAGAAACGGGGCAGGAAAAGCTGCTCTGTTCTCTCTCTCTTTGCTTTTTTTTTTTTTTTTTTTGGTGAGGAAGATTGTCCCTGAGCTAACATCTGTGCCAATCTTCCTCTATTTTGTATGTGGGACGCCACCACGGCATAGCTTGATAAGCGGTGTGCAGGTCTGGGCCCAGGACCCGAAACCATGAACCCCAGGCCACGAAGCAGAGCGTGTGAACCTAACCACTATGCAACTGGGCTGGCCCCTCTGTTCTTACATTTTTATCTGTCTAGGACTCACGGCCAGTTCCAGTATCTCCTCCAACACAGGAGACAGGTGAACGCCATCCATCTCTGAAGATGGCTCGGAGCACCCAACCACCTCCAAAAGGGCTTCCTTCTAACTGTTTTCTCTCTTTTCTTTTTGTATTCTGTTAAAACTTATATAACACAAAATCTGCCATTTTAGCCATTTTTAAGTACAATTCAGTGGCATTAATTACATTCACAATGCTGTGCAACCATCACCTCCATCTCTCTTCAAACATTTTCATCACTCCAAATAGAAACTATTAAGCAGTAACTCGCCACTCTCTCTGCCTGCAGCCCTCATATTCCAACCCTATCTCTGTCTCAATGATTTGGCCTCTTCTAGATAATTCACATAAGTGGAATCATATAATGTTTTGTTCTTTTGGGTCTGGCTTATTTCACTTAGCATGTTTTCAAGGTTCACCCATGTTGTAGGAGGTATCAGAATTTTTTCTTGTTTTAAAATTTCTTTTTTGGTTTATTATTTGGTTTTTCTTGTTTTGTTTTACCTTTTGCTTTTTGCTATCCAATTTATCATCCCTCCTTCCAATTTTGAACGTCATTAACCATCACACAGCTTGCTCCTGTCCGTCGATTTCCCTCCTTCACAATGGGCGAAGCATCTTCCTTACGCTTTAGCTCCGTCACTGACAGGAGGCATTTGCTGGAGCGACGGCAGCCTTGCCTTCCACACCGAGTGAACACACTGTGTTTTCCTGTTCATCCTGAATCTTCGGAGGTTTTTCCTGAGTGTGGTAGAAATCTCTTTGCTGATCCACCCTGAGTGAGCCTATAGAAGCCAAGGATGGTGACATAAAAGGATATGGTCCCAGAAGGGTTGGGGGGAAAGAACACACACAAGGCCAGAGAGGTAAACGGGATTCTTGAATCTGGAGATAACAGCCCGCTCTCTGAGCCTCTCCTAATATGCCCCCTCCTGCTCTCCCACTGACAAGGGCATCACCACCTCCCAGGAGGGCAGGAGAGGCCCCTCGGGTAGAGCTGGTTTCACTTAGTCATTGGGAGGGCAAAAGGACCCCATCCCGAAACTAGCTTGGGAGCTTAAAACGTGAGCCCTCACCCCGGCTCTCTCCTCCCTTTGGTGGCACATTATATTCATATTAACTAGTTAGGGGCGGCCTTCCCGCCACGTGGAGTCAGCCTCTTTGCAGAAAAGGGACATAGATTTCATCTCACTTTGGTTCATGCAAATCCCTCTCCAGGACAAAGATATTCTTGGTAAAGATTTTACTTAAAACAACTTATTCTCTTCTCTTTGGACACTATAAATACCCAAATTTGAATACCAAAAGCCATCAGGAATGTATAATTTATTTGCTGTATTGATCTTTGGTAATTCAAACGCAACAGAAATATTCCCAAAATGCTTGTTTCTCCGAAGAACAACAAAAAAATCTCAGTCTCTTAGAAGAAGGCTGGAAAGCACCTTATGAACACCCCGTGTCACGCAGAGCAACGCCCAGCCTTCACACCCTCTCTTCCTGACTCACGAAGTGCACACCAGCGTTAAGCAGCCCATTTACCTTCTCTGCGAAGAGCCTGATCCTGTGCTGTGCATCTAAACAGAACTCCTCTCCCAGGCACTAATCAAGGATGCTGTGGGAGTGCAAACTGCATCCTAGCTGCTCCGAGGCCGTCTTCGCTGCAAAAGCGCCTGGTGGTTGGCTCGGTCCTTCTCTCCGTGAGCAGCTCCCTGGGCTTCAGGAAAGAGGACACTCTTCTTCCTTTCCCTCCCTTTTTATGAGGTTGCTGGGGGGACATGAGGGCACAGATGGATGCTGACCAGTCCACCACGCCCCAGCCTGGCCACATGTAGGTTGGTGGGTCTTATCTTGGGTGAGCACTCCCTCATCAGTGGCATAACCAGGACAGTCCAAGGTCCTAAAGCAGGGTCTTTTCTTTCCTTTTTTAAAAAAATGGTAATTATACTGATGTCAGTTATCAAGGACAATGATGCTAAGTTACTAGGGGAGGCAGTGTGAAAGCAAGTCTGTGAGACAAGCAGATAAAGTGGACAAAGTATGAAATCTGCACAGGCTCCATTCCCACCACCCAAGGGCACCCCGTCCTGGCCTCCCCCAAGGACCCTCCTTCAGAGACTGAAGGGAGCACTTCTTTAATATGCCCATTCCCCTAATTTTAGTTTTGGCTGCACTTCTTGCCCCTGAGATGCCAGATACAGAGGTTAGTGTTGGAAGGAAAACCCAGCTACGATCAAGATCAGATCAGATCTGGAAATTTCCTCCTGGGCTGTCCTGGGCTCTGAGCCTCGGGGCTGCCCAGCTCTCCACCCAGACTCTCCAGCGCCGGGCTGCCTCTGCGGGATAAAAAGAGGAGGCTTATCCTGTCTCTGAGGCTCAACACAGAGGGCGGGGGGTGGCTCTAGAGAAGCCAAGCGCCACCAGTCCTGCTGAGCCAAACAAGCCCCAGGTGGAAGAGACTCAATCATACTGCCTTACAGGCAACGGGGTTCCCCCCGTTCCTTAGAGAGAAAATTCCTGGTGTCGGATTTTGGAATGAGTAAAATAGGAACCTTAAGACAATGAAATTTATGACTGATGAAAGTTGTAAATGTCATTTCCTGGTAATTTTTTTTTTTCCAAAACAAAACGCAGCAATTTCTGGGCCACAGATACATGCATGCTCCCAGGTTGGGAGTGGGACCTGAAACCCTCCCATGACACCATTTTTCATTGCCCCAGCATCCCTTCTAGATGCATTCTCTCTAATTCTATTGTTCCAAGTCATTAAAATGCAGTGCAAATATCTTCTCCCAATTGGTGGGTTGTCTTTTCATTTTGTTGATGGTTTCCTTTGCTGTGCAGAAGCTTTTTAGTTTGATGTAGTCCCATTTCTTTATTTTTTCTTTTGTTTCCCTTGCCTGAGGAGACATATTCAAAAACATACTGCTAAAGCTAATGTCGAAGAGCATACTGCTTATGTTTTCTCCTAGGAGTTTTATGGTTTCAGGTCTTACATGCAAATTTTTAGTCCCTATTGAGTTAATTTTTGTGCATGGTGTAAGATAATGGTCTACTTCCATTCTTTTGCATGTGGCTTTCCAGTTTTCCCAGCAGTTTTTTCTTATTGAAGAGACTTTCCTTTCTCCATAGCATGTTCTTGGCTCCTTTGTCAAAGATTAGCTGTCCACAGAGGCGTGGGTTTATTTCTGGGCTCTCAATTCTGTTCCATTGGTCTGTGTGTCTGTTTTTGTGCTGGTACCATGCTGTTTTGATTACTGTAGCTTTGTAGTATATTTTGCAATCGGGGCATGTGATACCTCCAACTTCATTCTTTTTTTCTCAGGATTGCTTTGGCAAATATCTTGGGAGAAGATATTTGCAAATCATATATCTGCTAAGGGGTTAATCTCCAAAATATATAAAGAACTCATACAACTCAACAACAAAAAAACAAACAACCCAATTAAAAAATGGGCAGATGATCTGAACATACATTTTTCCAAAGAAGATATACAGATGGTCAACAGACATATGAAAAGATGCTCAACATCACAAATTATTAGGGAAATGCAAATCAAAACTACAATGAGATATCACCTCACACCTGTCAGAATGACTATTATTAAAAAGACAAGAAATAACAAGTGTTGGAGAGGATGTGGAGAAAAGGGAACCCTCATACACTGCTGGTGAGAATGCAAACTGGTGCAGCCACTGTGGAAAACAGTATGGAGATTCCTCAAAAAATTAAAAATAGAACTACCATATGATCCAGCAATTCCACTTCTGGGTATTTATCAAAAGAACACAAAAACACTAATTTGAAAAGATATCTGCACCCCTATGTTCACTGCAGCTTTATTCACAATAGCCAAGACTTGGAAACAACCTAAGTGCCCATCAACAGATGAATGCATAAAGAAGATGTGATATACATACACAATGGAATATTACTCAGCCATAAAAAAGATGAAATCTTGCCATTTGCAACAAGATGGATGGACCTTGAGGTATCATGCTAAGCAAAGTAAGTCAGAGGGAGAAAGCCAAATACTGTGTGATTTCACTCATATATGGAAGATTAAAAAAAACCAATAACAACAAACAAACACATAGACACAGAGAGCAGACTGGTGGTTACCAGAGGAGAAGAGGGCAGGGGGAGGGTGAGAGGGGGAAAGGGGCACATGTGCACAGTGACGGATGAAAACTAGACTTTTGGTGGTGGACATGATGTAGTCTGCACAGAAGTCAAAATACAATGATGTGCACTTGAAACTTATACAACGTTATAAAACAATATGACCTCAATAAAAAATAAATTAAAAAAATAAATAAAGTAAAATCCAGTGCGTTTACAAACATGAAAATCCCTCATTTCTCAACATTTCCCAAATATTTTAAGCTTGCTAGATATGCAATGTGCTAAAATAAACCTCCCTCTAATCTGACTGGACTTAATATCCAACTGTAACTGCTGAGGGGGCGCCTCCTGAGTTACATCTGCGCGTTAGTTTTGATCTTCTCTTTGATCTTCTCCCTTTTTGGAAGATTCTGAATCTGCCATAAGTTCTTGGAAGGGTAAGACAATGGTTTCTTTCTTTTTTTTTTTTTTTATTTTCGGATGTACATCATATTTCGAATTCTGTGTAAAGACCATGTTTTCTTATCTCCCTCTTCCTTTCGAATCTCCTCAGGGTCCCCACTACCTGGTGTTGATCCCAAAGTCACAGAGCCTCCTGGCATAGAAGGCATGTTCATTGGGAAAAGGTGTTCATCTGGGTAGATGACAAATGGAGCCTCCTGGAAACAGAAGAATTAGCAAAAGTCATCCCTTCCTGAAGGCAGGTGGAAACAGCCCCAAGCCAGGGGCAATGGCTTGGTGAGTAGAAGGAGGGCTGGATTCCAGCACCCCCTCACCACCAGCCAGGTGCCTTGGTGCAGGTCACAACCTGCAGAACTGCACATGGCAGCCCCACAATGCAAGCTGGCTACGGAAAGTGCTTCCATTAGGACTTTCAGCACTTCTCAGCTGTCAGCTTCTCTGTTTCCAGGCGCTGCCTTGAGAGTGAAAAGAAATTTAATGGCAGAAATAAGCAATCTTCCAATATTTAGAAATATTTCCTCATTCCTAATATGCACAAGTAGACTGCCTTTTTTTTATTGTGGGAAACTACACATAACTTAAAATTTATCATCTTAGGCTTTGTTAGAGAGATGTGAAAATAATTTAAAGATCATTGCTTTCTCTTTTTAAGCAAATTCCTTACATAAAAAAATTTTCACTGGAAGAAGCCATTGTTTCCTCATCATTTTGTATTTGATTAGAGACCTCAGTGTTGAAATTGAAGGTAAGAACTATACTCAGAGACCTCTTTTACTCTTTCTCTCACAATCTTAAAAAGGCCAACAGGAAATTCCTAAGTTTAAGGTAAGAACGTCAGTTTGCAAATATGTGGGTTGGGAATACTTACTTCAGTAATTTATCAGACTAATTCCTCAAGATGAATGTAATCAAGCAGTTTCCCAGTTTCTGAAGCCTTCCGCAGGAAGCTGAGGTCCTCTAAAAGCTCTTGTATGTGCAAATATTGAGGGGTTAGATTTCCCAAGAAAGGGTGCAACCGTGTCTTGGTGTTTGGAATTCAAACCTACACGTCTGTATAGTTTATATTTGGCTTGAGGCACTTATTAGATGATTAACAATCCAGACCGCCTTATTTAAACCAAAGTCCACAATCAACCAATTATCCAACTGACATCACATCGGCAAGTTCTCCAGTGACTCCAGGGAGAGTCCCAGACTGAATCAGGACACGAAAGGCCAGTACTCCTGGCGAATCAGAATCCTCGTCCAGGAATGTCCCAGGATGTAGGATACAGGGATTCAGGATGCAAGAATCAGCCTTCAGGTTCAAAGCTGTACCGTGACCCCAGTGACCCTTTGGGTGGCAGAAGGACATTTACCATCACACTCTCAGTCCCAGGACGCTACTTATTGACAAGTTTCAGGAACGTAGCCTGGAGTTTCTGTTCACTCCTGTCCTGTGAAAATGGATTGCTGACTCTGTGGATGGAAAAATCTTTTCAAGCTACTGGCCCAATTCCATGTCATAAACTTTGCTTCTCTCAGGAGAAGGTGGAACACCAGAGGAGACAGGAGCCAGGAATACAATGGCCATGAATTATTGAGTCTTCTTTTCCAATTTGGCAATAATGAATCCAAATAAGATTCTGCTAGTGTTGGTGGACAGGATGTTCTCCAGGAGCCAAGAACTTTGTAATTCCGATTAGGACCACTGTGACAGCTGAGAAGTTAAACAGGACCAGAGAGCGCACACAAAACGGAGATCAAGCCTCCCTCCAAGACGCCGAGGTAGCCGTGGATGGCCAAGGGATTGGGCAGAGGACAGACTTGCGGATCCTGAAAGGGGCAGCCCATGCTTTTAGGGTACAAGGCTATGTGTCTTAAAATTGAGAGCACACTCAGACGTCAAATGATCAAAATCTTGGAATAAAGCTAAAAGGAAAAACTGCGTCACTCTTTGTTATCAGCTGGGTTGTGCTGCTCTCCCTGGCAGCACTGGCAGGGCAGACACACACCCTACAAAGGCCGGCTCAACGCACAGTCAGCCAGTCCCTGCACTACGCCTGCAGGCTAGTGGCGAGCAACAGTCAATGGGACTAAAAAAAGGGAGATCTCAGAAACTTGAAGCTGGGTTTAAAAAAAAACAGACAGTTAGAGATAAAGCAGTGAGAAACCCCACCAGAATATTTCTTCTGTTAATACCTAAAGGAATAAAGGAGCATATAGTAGGATGGAGAAAGAGAAATTAGGTTTGATGGTTCAGGTCAGATCCATCCAACTCAGCCTTCAAGGAAACGACCCTTTCTATAAGTGGCAAAGGGAAAAAAAGAGAGAGGGAGAATTCTGCATGTTCCAAGGAATTCCCCCATCCAGGTAAAAACTACAGAAAGAGAGGTTAAAAGACATGCTTAAAGTCTACCAGAGACTTTTTTTTGTTTTACTTACTATTGTACCTCTAGAGTTTAAAATAGTGCTTGTCGTATAGTAGGCGCTCAATAAATTTTTGTTGAATGAACATTATAGTTGTCAATAAAAGATTTGGCTCCATTTCTAGCTAAAAATATGTCCCAAACTCACAAAAATACATATTTATTCTAGAATTATTTAGAAATATTTTTTAAAACTTTCAAGAGTTTCCAAAAATGAAAGAAAAATGTCAAGTAAAATTCCATTCGCATCTACAAACATCTTCATCTTAAAGCTTTGATGTTCTTGGTCTACCTCTGATTTTGCCCAATATGCCAATCACTCCAGCTAATATTGTAGATGTTTTAAAGGAAAACTGGGATGTACTGCAGATAGGATATTTCTCTGGGAATCCCGGGTGACCGCCGAGGTGGGCCTCCCAGGGTGCTAGCTACCTTGGTCCAGTCCTGGTCTGGACGTTGGTCCTACACATTCAGAAACTGAACATGTCACACACGCCCAGGACAGATCTATGGGAGAAGCAGACTCCTAATAGCCAACCTCACTATGACAGATGGAAAAAACCAGAATGCCAATTGGTTAACTAAAATGAAAAACTGAATTGCCAAGACAACTGGCGTCCTTGGCAGGCACATTCTTGACGGGCAAACTCTAGAGAAAGCTGAATTTGAAATCAACTTGCTTTGATGCATTAGAACGACAGGTCTTTGCTACGGGTTCATGTCTTCATGGACTCCAGGCCTAATGCAGCCTTCCCTACCATAGGGATCCATGTGGCCCCCAAACCACATAGGTTAAGTCCTTAGTTCGGGGCACCCCAACCCTGAGCAGCATTTAGAAGGGCACTGCCAACATCTGCATCTGTGGCTTTCCCTCTTGTGTTCCTCCACTACCGATGAATTCCCATTCGAAATAACACATTCTTACTGTAGATATACCTATATCAGCAACGAGGTCTCAAAGTGTTAACGATCTCAGAGGCTGTCATTCATTCATTCAACCAATATTGGTTGAGATTCTATTACGTACCAGGCACTGATCTGGGCAGGGGGATACAGTAGTTAACAACACAGACAAAACCCGTGGTGCCATGGGGTTCACATTCCCTCTCTTTATTTTAACTTCTGCTGCTCTGCCCCTTTCAGACGACTTAGCAGTATGGCTGATTTTACAGGTTAATTCTCAGAGGCAATCAGATTTCTCATTTGTGCCTGTTGCCATTATGTACTGCCTATAAGTAAAAAGCAGGCAACATCTTCTTTTAGGGTTTTGGAAAAGGGAGAAAAATGTGTAACTTCAACAGGTAATTACAGTTTTGGAGTCCACAAAAAATGGTGAATTTCTAGGTCATTGCTTGAAATACCAGAGCAGTCTATTTTTGCCAATAATTGAGAGTCTTGTATTCTTCCAGGAGTAAACCCAATCAAGAGGACTTTAAACGGAAATGTTAGACACCCGGGAAGGAACGTGTGAGTGAGAGTTGGGAGAAGTGGCACATGTGGTCTACAGTCTCTCTCAGCCAATACCCAGCACGGACAAGGCACGTTCCCCACACTCTCCAGGTCTCCTACCCTCATTGTTAAGATGACGGGGTTTGCCTAAATCACTAAGACACCAACAGCTGGAAAATATGATTTCCCCTGACAACAGGAACCAAGCCTTATTCATCTCAATCTTCCTTACAGAGCCTTGGGCCACACCCCACACATAATGGCCACTCCATAATTACTGCTTTATCAAACGCAGAAACTATTGTAAGACCAGAGTGGCAACTGAAGTCACAGATATTCCAGATAAGATTTAAAAAGTTTTTTCTTGTTATTTAGCTACAGAATCGTTTATTCACTTTGCCTTGCACATTGTCTTCCTCTTAAGAGCCACTGGCAGCACCAGTAACTTCTTAAATGCAGACCTGAGAAACCCGCGCCAGCCTTTCCCGCAAGCCTAAGAGTTACACAGCCCTTCCTTCTCCCAGCAACTGTCCAGACCTCCCCTCTCTCCTGCCTGCGCCTCCTTCTGGCTTCTCTTTCTCCGTCTTCCTTACCACCAGCCCCATAAATAGAGTTCAGCAGGAAACCGCCCTCTCCCTGGTTAAGGTCCTTGGCAGTTTCATCTTAAATGAGATGGATCCCAAATGGCACAGAGCCCACTGGGCACTGCTCTTCAGACACCCCCAAGGATCTCAAAGTGAGAAGCCTAAAACTAAACCTTTCCTCTTTCTCCCTCATGCTAAAACCTGTACTCTCACATTATTTAATTTGATGAATTGCCTTCCTTTCATTAACCACTTGCTTCCTCCCCCTTCCAAACTAAATGATGGCCAAATCCTTGCCGACTTGACCCCTGGAACAGCTCTCAAGTCCATGCCTTCTCTCCACAGCCTTAGTCAGGTCCTTACCATGACGCGGTCTCCCAGCCTGAAGTCTCTATTTACATTTCTCTCACGGCTATGGGTACTTGCTTCCTTGTCCTGGTAATCTGCAGACATTTATGATTCCTCCATCCTAGACTATAACTTCCTTAGGTGCAGAATCCTTGTCTCTTTTTGTCCTGTTACCCGCTCAGGTAACACTGTGCTTCGCACATAATAAGTGTTCCATAAACAGACTTCGGGAATAGAGAATGGAATATCTTAGAATGACTGCACTCATGGCCCCAAAGAGCAGCTCATTAGATAATTATTTACCCTAATTTCTTCACAGCCCAATTAACAAGGTTATAGATACACACAGACCACACACACACACGGTGTGCCCTTAGCCACCTTTACGTCAATCTTCTAGCAAACACAAAGAGAGGGTCTATCTCCCAAATAATTAAAACATAAATTGGTTCACATTTTTTGTTTCTGGTCTTCCTTGAGAAAAATGACACAATGCTTAGTAGCAAATGAGAAATTTTGCAAATCTATATCCCTCAAATGCCACCAAACATGGGTCACACATCTTTCCTTCTTGCATTTTGATCCCATTGCTATGACTTAGTGTGGTAATTATATTACAAAGCTATTATTCGATGAAATGAAAATGGCAAAACAATTTAAACGCTTGTCTAAAAAAGATCGCGCTAGAATGCAATTATAAGTGAAATTACAATGGCAAAATAATTGAAATGCAAGTCTGGAGGGCACAGTTATGAAACCATTAAGATGCTTCTGTTGGGGACTCACAACACTGAGTGAAACTATGCACTCCTGGGGACACATTTCTAATTCACTAAAGCAGGCAACATTTATGGAAAGATGAAAATGTCTGTGCTCCCGTTGTTCCACAGCATTATCTACACTTCTGAACGCCACCTGGGGGTTCATAACAACATCAGGGTTTACAGGTCTACAGGACAGACTGATGAGAGAACCATGTGGGATCCCGTGCTTCCATTCAGCACCAAGAAGATAAAGGCACAAGGACAAGATTAGCTTAGACTTTTCTGAAATGTTTTCAGTATAAAAGTTAGGATCATAACATGGAAAGATTTTTATTCTAAATGTAAGCCTGCAATTATTAAATATTTGTGTGGATATATTTCTAAGGATCTATCTTCTTAAAATATTCTCCTGACATAGTCCTTTAGAAAAATCTTGGTAAATATTTTGATGCCTAGGCTTACAGTGGGTATACTTGCTCATTAAAGGAAAGAAACAAAAACAAAATACAGTGCTAGATACAAAACAGGTATGCTGAAAAGATCAATTTGACAAACGATTGAGGACCCTCCTGCGAATGATGTTCTGCGCTCTGATGGTTGAACACACAAATGAGGCTACCAGCAAAAACATGCAAACTATGCCCCCCACCTTCGCCCTCAGGCTGCTCTGGTGCGTTTGCATCTTTCAGTTCAGTGATGAAGGAAACATCGCTAGGAGGGGGTCATATGAAAGACACACATGTCAGACGAATAAGACGCAAATCCTTTTCTCATTCACGATTCTCTCTCTTGTGTTGTCACAGGGCAAGTTAGGAAATGGTATTTAATTTTTTTTCACACAGAAAATTTCTCAGCATCCATGATTTTAACATTACCTAATAAAGTTACTAGGTTTCCACAAAAACAGTTGTATACTTTTGTTTTTCAAGCTTTAGTTTTAAAAAGCCCCTTGGAAATAAAGATAGTAAGTTTTCTTACTCTCTTTCACAGACTCTGAAACACATGAAGATTTAATATGCTCGTAAACACGTTCTCTGAGGTATGCTTAGCAGACGGGGTTTGGAGTCCTGGTGACTTCTGGCCCGAGTGTTTGAAGTGGACTCTTATGTTATTGGGGATATTCCGCTGGGCGCATGTGTCTCGGCCTTTTTATTTTCTCTCCCACATGGGAAATAAGTGGGAGCGTTAACTACAGCTTCCTAACAATATGAACCTTGCGTGCATGGTAACTTTAAAATAAAAATCAAGTCTGCTATCTAGATATTTTATAGAGAAATCACATTATCTTTAACACATGTAATTTAAATATTAATACGATTTGAAATAGATTTTTGATTCATATGAGGAAATGAAGTTTTTCCAGTTTAGGCACAAAGGTACAAACTTTGAAAAAGACAAAAAATCATCTAGAGAAAATTCTATGAAGAAGCCTAATTGAAGAAATCAACAAGCAAACATACACATAGATGGTAGGAAAAATAAAAATAAGCAGGGTCCACAAAATATTTAAACCATAGTGTTATACATAAAATTTGAAATTTGGAATTTGAAATCACATTTGTCAGGGTTTTGTAGAATTCATCTCTGTATTTAGAAAAGTGTGAAATAAGTTACATATAATAGCCTTATTAACTTCCAAGGACATATTTCTGGAAGTTAATAAAGGAGAAAACAATGAAACATTTATAATAGTATAAGTTAAATATATTGCTCCAACTTACTTTGAAATGCATAAAAATGTAAGTTGGATTGATGGACGGATAGAAAGATAGATGGATAAGTGACAAACAAAACAACAGAAAATGTTAACTATAGA
Source organism: Equus quagga (assembly GCF_021613505.1). Taxonomy (NCBI): domain Eukaryota; kingdom Metazoa; phylum Chordata; class Mammalia; order Perissodactyla; family Equidae; genus Equus; species Equus quagga. The sequence goes on from NC_060273.1 coordinate 130,479,379, forward strand.
ATCTATGTGGTGGATATTTACGGGCATCACTGTACAATATTTCTGATTCTTTTGCATGTGTAAAATTTTCATCATAGAGTATTGGGGGAAAAATGCAGTGCTCTAGATGAAAAGCATTTATTGCATTTGTGAACTGTGCTCAACAAATAAACCACTTTCAGAATTTGTCTACTGACATGACGCACTCACCTAGCCAGCCGGATCCTGAATCTGGTATGCATAGGTCTGTCTCAGCGCTGGGCAACACGAAGCCAACGACAAACACCTCCACGCCATCCGCCATCAGGGCCATGCCCAGGACGAAGAAAAGGGCCCACTGAAAACGACCGTGACCACACTCCTGGATTATCAGCTCATACTGCTGGGCTAGTTCCTCCTCGTCAGCTTTCCTCTCTGACTCCAGCTCCCGTCGGTCCTTGTACTCATCACCCTTGGGCTGCCCCACTGACACGATGCTGTCTTTCCCTTGGCTCATACTGGGGATGCCCTGATACTCCCCTTCGTAGATCTCATCATCTTCATCGTGACCCTCTGTAGCTTCGCTGGAGCCTTCATCATCATTGGCCTCCCCATCATAGGTTTCTCCAGGCGGGTAATAGTCATCATCCTCTTCTTCATCTTGGAACCGACTGTAGGACCTCTGGGTGTATTCGTCCTGGGCCCGGTCCACGGCTTCATTCACCTTCTTTACGGTTTGCTTCTTTACCTCTCTGGCAATGTCCTTGGCACCCTTCATCAGTGAAGTCCTATCCTTGTAAGAGTCTTCCATCTTATCTCAATGGATGGCCAACGAGAAGATGGGAATTTTTCAGACTCTGGTCAGTGGTTCAGCCCTGACAGCATCATCCACTTTGGGTTCAAAATGGAACTGCAAGAGAAGAAAAACCAGAGGAGAGATCATTCTTTTTTTCTCTGTCTTTTTCACCACACATTTCTTGGTCTCTTTTCACTGCCCCTTGGACTAAGACACAGAATTAGCCTCCCTTTCTTTGACCTCACCGTACACATGCACACTGGATGCTGGTTCTCTGCTCAAGTGTGATCAGCACATGGAGTATTTAGGGTTTTTACTGTTATTATTATTGTTTTGTTTTTAAGGAACTCTTCCCCCTAAGTAACTCTGCATAGAATACACAGGTACTCCCCTGAGAATAAAACAGGGTGTCTGGCACCTTTAAAAGTACATCCGACACATGTTGAAAGTGCTATAAAGATATACTCTGGCTAAGAAAAATAACATTGCTCACAGGCGTATACACACACCACAAAGGTAAAACCAGAATACAGGAAAATCCTGTCTGACCTTATTTCCTTACATTGAAAGAAAACCAAAAAGCAGGCAAGCAGCCCTATGTACAATGCTATCAAATCATGTATATATTTGTGAAATGCATTTCTGCTCTGTACCTCCTTCCAATAAATGGGAACAGAGACTTACATGCACCCCAAACCGCCAAAGAGTATTTCCCTATTACATCAATCACATCTGTAGGAAACTGGCAGAGTTCACCAAATGACTGCACAGACACCTTTGATCATCATTGAACTCAACTATTTGGCTTGTCCAGTCGGGGGTCTGCCCTTTCAGAAACTACCCCCTGACCAGGAGGGACAGGTAAGCCACATGCAACCACAACCCCACCCTCTAAGCGCCCCAGGCTTTGTCTCTACCTTCTTCATCTCTGGACACACACGCACACACACACACACACCTGTCTTCCTCCAGTTCATTGCTGTCCTGGATATGAGTCGGCAGTCTCCCAAGACCCATCTTTTGGTCTCTTTCTCACTGACGGCCCCTATGTCTTAGCTCATTATGTTCGGGGTGACCTCACAGCAACTGATCTTTCACTTGCCCACTGACCATCTCCTCTGGTGGCCCAAGGGAGCCAGTGTCAGGCCCACCCTTGTTCACAGATGATATAAAGGTGAGACAGTCATCTCCTCCATCATTCACTCCCCAAGCCCTAGGCCGTGGCTGCATTTCAAACATGGATTTATATAATAGTCATTTCTACTTTTTCCTTTTGCACCCGGTGTAAAACACTTGGTAAGTGGCTATTACAAACATATATTTAAACAGCTCATTCAGACAGCACAAATCCAGCAAGAAAGGAAAAAAACTGTCTATAAATGGACTGTGCGCCATTACCACTGAATACCTACAAATGCCCAGTAGGCAAAACAGAGCAGGGCTCCGCACAGGCCCGGGTTTGGAAGACAACAAAATGAATCTGAAATAAACAGGATTACAAGGGTTTTGGCCAAATGTCTTAATAAAGGATTTATCTGTTTGTCTTCCCTTTTCTTTCTTTTTAGAGAGCTGAGAGGCAGCAAGGGAGAGGTGGGAGCATCTTTGAGAAGAGTAAGGAAAGACAGGAAGGCAGTGAGAAAGGGGGCTGAGGATGGCGTGCTCAGAAACTCGAGGAGGCAGGAAAAAAAGAGAAGCGAAGGAGAAGGGAGGTGATGACAAACGATGTGGGAGATGGAGAGAGCTTCCGACTTTAAAAATTAAAAGCAAACTTAAAACATTTCACACAATAAATAAAGCCAACTGCTCTACCATCCATAAATTGGAGATCCTATCAGACGCCGCACAGCCGCTCTGCCTGCCTACACCAGCGCCGTGCACACCAGCGCCGCGCCCACCGGTGCGGGAGGTCGGATGCTGGCAGCAGGGCCGCAGAGCCATCCCCGCGATGCACCCCGCTGTGTTAGTAACCGAGAGCTTCCGCGAGACATGCTGCTAATAAATGGTAAACAGGCCGACTGCATTTAGCTTTTCTGCTTTTGTTCCCGGCCACAAACATTTTTACCACATGCTCTATGGGGCTCTCAGCCCCAGAAAGGCCCTGGCGTGGGAGCCGCCTCTGGGAGAGAAAACAGGCGTGGTGTCTCCATCGTCATGGTCGCGGCTGGGAAGCGGGTAATGCTAACTCTCTAAGGAATCTAATCAGGTGAGCAAGGAAAAAAATGAAAAAGAGGTTTACAATTAATCATTTCGTTTTTGAAAAAATGCTTCTTGTAAAAGTCTTAGTTTTAATTCTGGGGCAAAACAAGGACTACGTGTATATAAGCTCTCCTTTTGAATCAAGGTTTCTCATGCCAAAAACGACGGGCTGGCTGATTCTCAGATCCTGACAGGAGAGACAGTGGGTCTTGTAGTTTGCAGTCTCACTACAGCAAACCAGATTTTTCAGTGCTTTTGCATAAATAAGGGTAGGTTTAAGTACTTACTCAAAAATTCTGCTTAAAATCAGACGTTTGTAGATATTCCCCTTGGGGGAAACTGGGTCAAGGGTATAGGGGATCTCTCTGTATTATTCCTTACAACTGTATGTGAATTTACAACGACCCCAAAATAAATTGTTAAACAAGAAACACAGCTGTACCATCTTTACTATGTAGTCTCGGAAAACGTGTGAGATGCTTGGCTAGTGGGCAGAGTATTCAGCGGGCAGAGGTGTACTGCATGGCTATTCCTCTCTCTGGTGAACGGAAAATGCAAAAAGGTTGGTTCATCCCAGAGACGGCCAGGAAAATAGCAGATTGGCGTCTGTGTAGAAGCCATGCTGCACTGACCCACGGTTCTCCAGGTGTGGCCTGCACACCAGGGGTGGCCACCAGGATGTCCACGAGCAGCTGCTTATTGCATTGTCAATGTCTGAAAATAATACACCTCTGCTTCTGGGTGAATCACTGAGTTACATCATGTCATGTGTGCCAGGCTCCGTTTTAATGAAAACCTGTTTGATTCAGTGCTTACTTTATGCCAGGCGCTGTGCTAAGAACTTTATAGCCATTCTTTTATTTAATCCTTACTTAGATCCTACAAAATAGATATTCTAGTCTCCACTTTACAGGTAAGAAAATTAAGGCTTAGTGAGATTAAATAACCAGCCCAAGGTCACAAAGCTCATCCGAGGAGATGCTGGGACTCAAGCTCAGGTGTGTCTGACCCTAAAGGCGCGCCCCGCCTCCCGTCTGCCTCACATAGTCTGCCTTACCCAGCGCTCTCCCTGAAGCCTTACTAAACGCACTAGGTTCTTCCTAGTCATTCACATAACTGGTTTTATAGCCCCGTTGCTAAATCGTCTGGTAGGTTCTGAAACAAAGAGAATTGCTGTGGTATCTTTCATCAGTGATGCGCTTTTTATGGATAATAATTCAAAATATGGTCTTGTTTGTTCAGATAAACTACCCCAAGGTGGTGGCTGTACTTCAAACGATAACATAGTCGTGTTAAAGAAGATGTCTGTGGGCCAGGAGGGCAGGGAAGAAGGCAAAGCAACAACCTCTACCCACCCCCAGGGAAGGACACGCTGCCCCTCCTCCTTATTCAAGTAGGTGCACCTCTCCACGAAATAAGGGGGATGACAACCACCTCACAGCGCGGGCAGGATTCCATGAGCTGGTGCTTACACTGTGTCCAGGACAGAATTCGACATGTGTTAAGTGCTTTTCATTCAGGTTCCCCAGAGGCAGACGCTGCGATGAGGAATCAGCTGCGAATCCTTTATGAAGGAAGAACTGGTAAGGGAGTGGAGGGAGCAGGTAAGGGAGGGGGACAATGGAAGCAGGACCGCAATTTCAGGCAGTCCTGTGGGGCGAGCGCCAGCCTGATCCTCAGTTATCACTCCTGATGACTCAGGAACATAAGTTATGCCCCAGAGTTATTCCCACTTGAGGCAATGCTGGGCTTTCATACTCCCACACCTGTCCACTGTGGGCTCAGGGCCACCCAGGGTGAGGATGGAGTCCAGGCGCTTCCAGCTCTCTGCATCCAAAGGCAAAGCAGTTCTAGTCACCCAAGGCAGGCCTCTGAAGACGAGAAGCAATGGCACACTGGAGCCAGCGGAGGAGAGCTCGGTGACAACAAAAGGGACCCAAGAGGTTCTGGGCAGAGCATCAACCACAGCTCCTATAATTTGCATTTAACAAATACTTGTTTATATGCCCTGTTACTCATGCTGAGCAGTAGGTCCCACACCTGATTAGAAACTACATTTATAGAAGTGGTTGTTACAACTGAATAATATTTACAGCAAAGTTTATCTGATATATTTAATGATATGCAAACTCATTGTATATGTCAATCATTTTGCACAAATAATAAGTTATACACACAAATGAGAGTTATCCTGGCAAAATAGAGTTTTAGTTCTTTTTTTTCTTTGATGGTTTATGCCAAACAGCACGTATCCACTAGCAAACACCACACACTATTTCAAAACCATCCTACACATGTTCCCATCATGCACAACCCACATGCACACACACAGATGTTTCTCTGTTTCCCCACACTGTGCCCAACCTCCAGTCCTTCCTTCTGCTTTACCCCTCATCATCAAAAGATCTTGGATAGCTCCTCCTGCCCAAAACATTCTAGATCTTCTGGAGGCTGGGAGAGGCCATCATTTTAAGAACTGTGTTTAAACTTCTTTAAGGCCATTGTGCACTCAGAGTAATGAGAACAATAATAACAGCTCACCTATTATGATGTCGGCCACGTGCTAAGCGCTTCAGAGGTCTTCTTGCCCAACAATAATCCTCACCACAGACACATGTGGTAGGTACTTTTAAAATCCCCATTTTACAGATGGGGAAACTGAAACCTGCCCAGTAAGAATTCCAGCCTAGACAATCCTTCTCCAGAGCCCAGCCATTCACCCACTACATCTGCCACCTCTTAGTAGAAATGGGAGCCTGTGCTGGGGTTGGGGGTAGGGGCTCGTCATAGAACAACCCTCTTCCCCTCCTAAATTTGGACCTAATGGAGACATTCAACAAAGAAGACAAATGGTGATCAATTGCCAGCTGATGGAAAATTGTGCCCACACTTCATCTCTGATGCCACACCTTCTTCCCAGTCCAGGCATGCTGGACCCCACAGGACTCCTTGTGTAGGCTGGCCATCCAGGGAGCTTCCAACTCTGCAGACCTGCGGGGAGCATCTCCCCCCGCGCTGAGGCCAGCAGGCCAAGGTCTTTCCCCCAATTCACCAGAGAAACCGCTCCTTCTCTCCTGGGGAGAACTGGGGCTGTGTGGGTGGGGGAGGGAGAAGCTCTAAGTGTTTTCCCCACTTTTGTCTCTCCTGGGGAGCAGGAGAAGTTCCTGTATGTGAGTGGAAGCCCGAGAAGTGGGGAATGACATTTCGCCTTAACTCAGTGCTGTGTGATTTTGGTCAAGACTTTCACGGAGCACACGAGCCACCCGGAGGAGAGCCTTATCACTTTCCATCTGACCATATGTGATGACACTGTAGTAATGTCACAAAATAGGGCTTCGTTAAGATAAAAAGACAACGAAGTGAACATCTAAAATTTGCACAAAGTCCAGGAATGTTTTTTTTTTAAAGGTTTTTTTTTTTTAAAGATTGGCACCTGAGCTAACAACTGTTGCCAATCTTCTTTTTTTTCCTGTCTGCTTTTTCTCCCCAAATCCCCCCAGTACATAGTTGTATATTTTAGTTGTGGGTCTTTCTAGTTGTGGCATGTGGGACGCCACCTCAACATGGCCTGATGAGTGGTGCCATGTCCGTACCCAGGATCCGAACCAGCAAAACCCTGGGCTGCCAAAGTGGAGCGCAGGAACTTAACCACTCGGCCACGGGGCCACCCCCCAGAAATGTTTTGAGGGATACTATAATGCATTATTCCAAACTAATACGCATTTTAATTTATGATTAATGTCAGGAAGAAACGCAACCTTTAATATTCGCCACCCACATTGCAAGTAGGACTGATTATAAACAACTAGATAGCTTTTTATTAAGGCAATTTCATATGTCTGAAAATGGTGACTTTTTTAAAAGCTTAAAACCAATTTTATTGAGGTATAATTTGCATTCAATAAAATGCTCTGGTTTTGTATGATTATTAAAAGAACACAGTCCGAGAGATTTGGTGCAGTACACCATCTAGATTATGAATATGCTTATTCCAGAAAGAAATATTTGTTGAAAGGCTTATTTAGCACAGGTTTAAAGCCCCTTAAACTAACTGTCCACAAAAAAGATCAGCATGCTGAGATCTGGACTTTGGTGGTCTGGAGACAGGCTCTGGAGGGAGCAGAAGGGTAAGAAGATGGACAGGGTCTTGTCGGAGCTCTAAGTACCTCGTAAAAACATCCGCATTGCTACTTCATATGGCCTAACCTTGTGAAATAGTGGCGCTATCTGACGGTGACCAGCATTAGATGCAGAACCCCAGACCTGCAGCGAGAGGGCATTCTGAAAAGAAGCTCTTGGGAGGGAGGAGAGCACATTTTGAGATGAGAAAATAGAAACTGATCTATCACCCCAGCCTGTCCAAGTCTTTGACAGCAGACTTTATCATTTAAGGATGCCTCTTGCCCTCCAAACCTCTAAACTGAGGTGTAAATATGTGTAAATCCCCATTCTTCAAGGAGCAGTTCAAAAGCCGCAGGTTTCACAAAGTGATTTCCTTTCATGATTGTTTTAACGTATTCACATGTTCCCAGTGAAGCGCAGTTTTCCCAGTGAAGCGCAGTCGGTTTCCTCCTGACACTGAAGCATGTCCTCCTTTGTGCTTATCCCTGAATGTGATTGGTTATCCATGAATGTGATTGGTTATCCATGAATATGATTGGTTATCCATGAGTGTGACTGGTTAACCATAAACAGGATTGGTTATCCATGAATGGGATTGGTTATGTATGAATGAGACTGGTTATCCATGAACAGGATTGGTTATCCATGAATGTGATTGGCTATCCAGGATTGGGATTGGTTATCCATGAATGCGATTGGTTAACCATGAATGTGACTGGTTATCCATGAATGCGACTGGTTATCCATGAATGGGACTGGTTATCCATGAATGCAATTGGTTAACCATGAATATGATTGGTTATCCACGAGTGCGATTGGTTAACCATGAATGGGATTGGTTATCCATGAATGCGATTGGTTAACCACGAACGTGACTGGTTGTCCATGAATGCGATTGGTTATCCATGAGTACGATTGGTTATCTATGAATGGGACTGGTTATCCATGAATGCGATTGGTTAACCATGAATATGATTGGTTACCCATGAGTGGGACGATCTTCCCTATCAGAGTGTAAACTTCTTGAAACCAGGAACCTAGTAAAATAAAACACTATGGGGCCAGCCCAGTGGTGTAGTGGTTAAGTTCGAGCACTCCACTTCAGCGGCCCAGGGTTTGCGGGTTCAGATCCCAGGCGTGGACCTACACACTGCTCGTCAAGCCATGCCATAGAGGTGCCCCACATACAAAATAGAGGAAGATTGGCACAGATGTTAGCTTGGGGCCAGTCTTCCTCACCAAAAAATAAAAAACAAAACACTAGAAAGCAATGTTATTAAACAAGGACACAAGCACCATAGGGCGGCCAACTCTATGATCTCTCCTTTCTTCATGAGGGAGTCGTCTGGATCAGCATTTCACCAAAGTGCAATCCACAATATGTGGTCCTGCCAGGTGCTCTGAGAGGAAAAAGTTCTACGGTCAAATAACTTTGGGAAGTTGCTATCTCATACTCCAGATGTTCTACTCTAGGAGAGTCACAGCACAAAGCTTGTTCTCAAGAACCTTGTCTAAATGTTACCCAACCTTTCCTAACAACAGAAGATCCCCACCCTCAACATGACACCAACGAGCCATCCTCATTACATGCAATGGGAAATACTCATAATATACACAATGCAAATACTACTAATAATAATGGGAAGTATTAAAATAAAAGCCAAGATCCTTTAAAATTCTAACATCTCTATTGGAAAATACCATGAAACTCGCTAATTAAAATTAATGAGGGAAGCAGGAGGAGAGGCAGAAAGTCTACATTAAAATAGGATTTCTAAAATGAAATACAGTATTTATTTCAAATCTATCAAAAACTGAAATTAAGTTTTCAAAATGTAATCTCCTATGATTTTTAAATAGACTTGCTGCAAAAATAAAGTGTATTTAAGTAATAAGTCATTCAAAGAGCCTGGAAATTTTGACTTTAAGTATGTTAATATTCTTTTCATGCAATTTGACACAATTAATTTGCTTTAAGAACAGGTCTCCCAAGCCAGGGTCAACTTGGCCTCAGGAATTGTCTAAATCTCTCCAATTCCAGATTAGTGAAATTCAAAGGCCTTATCCAAACAACTAACACGTTTACCTTTAAGGACCTTTCAGAGGGTCCCAGACCTCTTGATGGAAGGAATATTCTCAAGTGAATCAAAGTGAGCAATGTTCTCTTGAGGAAGTATCTTAATTCAATTTAGTACCGCAGTATTCTTTCTGATTACAAAACTAAAACATGCTTAAGAAATAGCTGGAAAATACAGAAAGTCACAAGAATAAAATGAAAATCATACCTATTTCTACCACCCAGAGACCCCCACTCTTAACAATTAGCAATTATACTTCCAATCTGTAGGTGATGCAGATGGCTTGAGCCTAGGATTAATTTAGATAGTACAGCACAGCTGGATTTGAAGCCCCTGTTAGATTCCTTGATTATCTCTAACTCTTCAGGTGTGAATTTTCCCATTCACTGGGTTGGTGGACTATCTTCAAAAAGTTTCTCAGTTTTCATTTCTAATATGATAAATAACAATGGATATAACCCACAACAACGAAACCTCTTTCGTCCTTAAGAATTTTTAAGAGTGAAAATCGGGTGCTGAGACCAAACCAAAAAATTCAGAACCCCTGTTCTCTAGGAATCCTCTCCTGCTTGCACCTGGAGTTGTGAGCATCCTGAGGGTTTTTTTCCCCCAGTAGAGTTTCGAGTTTGCCCCTGCTAGAGCCCCATAAGGTTCACAGAGGTCTGAACTGGTTTTTCTATCAGTGGCTCCATTCTGGATTTAACGGATGTAACACTGTGCGGAGATACTGGGAGGCTCAGGGTTTCCATCTCAGCTGGGCGACACTTTCCCAGCCCTGTGTATGGAGGACAGTTGTGGACTGTCCTTTCTTCCAGGTGGAGACATGCAGTGTGTTCCTGGCCCCTACAGTGCCCGCTGACCATGTCCTGGCCCTAACTTGGGAGGCACACTGTCAGCTCCCACCCACCGCTATGTCTTCCTGTACTTACGCAGCAACCGAAGTCTTCTTTTTCTTTCTTTTGAGGTGAGCTACTTATTACCTAAAGAACATCTTGATATATCATCCATGTATGTGGAATAGGGTATATGGGGCCGGGGAGGGGGCATTTAGCTTGTGCTCAGTCCACCCTCTTGACTCAGGTTGGCAGTTTTATAACCTGCTTTAATCATACATATTATATTGACAAATTCCTCATGCTTTTAAATATTCTCCCCCTGTTTTTATTTATAGTATACCATAATTGTCTTTAACCTGTCTCCTATCATTGGGCATTGAGGTTGTTTACACTATTTTAATATTATTAATAACATGGTGATGTACATGCTTGTAGTAGATCTTACTGAGAATTCATGAGGTCGAAAGGAGGATTTTTATATACAATTTTGATGATTTTTATATATAATATCAGATTGTCCTTCAGAAAGGTTATGGCAGTTCAGAACTTCCAGAAGCATGTAAGAGAGGCCCTGTTTCGTTGTGATCTCACCTAGACTAGAAATTAGCAGTTGCAATTCTGCCAAGTTAGAGAAAAAATGTGTTTTATCATTTTAAGTTGCATTTGATTACTAGTGAAATTTAACATCTCTTTCCTTGCAAAGTCTTTTATCCTCTGCCCATTTTTATATTGAGGTTTGTAGTGGGCTTAATGGTGCCCCTCAGAAAGATATGCCCGTGTCCTAACCACCAGAACCTGAGAATGTGAACTTATTTGGAAAAAGGTGTAATTAAGTTAAGGATCTCGACATGAGACCACCCTAGATTATCTGTGTGGGCCCTAAATCCAACAACAAGTATCCTTATAAGAGACAGATGAAAGAAGACACAGTGGAGAAGGCCACGTGAAGATGGAGGCAGAGATCAGAGTTATGCAGCCACAAGCCAAGGAACACCTGGAGAGCACCAGAAGCGGGAAGAGGCAAGGAAGGATTCTTCCTTGTGGAGAGAGCACAGCCCTGCAACATCTTGATTTTGCATTTCTTGCCTCCAGAATTGTGAGAGAATAAAGTTCTGTGTTTTAAGCCACCAAGCGTGATAATTTGTTAGGCAGCCACAGGAAACTAATACAAAGTCTCTTTATTATTGAATTTTAAGAGCTCTTTATATAGTAAGGATCATATAGTAAGGATCTAAACTCTTGTTCTGTATATTACAAATACTTTTTCTATGATGGTCTTGTCTATGGTGTTTTTGCCATGCAGAGCTATTAAACTATTTTTATATAGTCTATTTAAAAGGCTCTTCTTTCATATGTCTGCCTTGTATTGGTTTATTAAGGCCCTTCTGAACTTCCAAAATATTCATTTATATTTGTGCTAATTTTGGTTTCATTCTTTACTGTCTAATTCTGGAATTTATTTTGCTTTACTGTGTGACAAAGGGATTTTAAAAAAATAGATAATCAAATACTTCAGAAACATTAAAATATCCCTTTAGTGAGAGACAAAATTCCTACATGTATTAATAGCTCCTCACCTTTGAATTCGGCTCCACTGGTATGTTCATCCACTGTTGTCCTCAAACCATCAGCTTTCATTTTTATCACTTTGTTATAGGTTTAACACTTATCAGTGAATGGATCCCTCACGACTCATCCTTTGCAAATATATACTGAGTGTTCTCATCTACTTTCCAAATGAACTTGCCAAGAAAATTGTCATTAGAATTTTAACTGGAATTGTACTAAGTTTGTAAATTAATTTCAGGGGAACTAAAAGTCTTAAAATAACCATCTCATCCAAAAATATATCTTTCTATTTATTCAAGTTTTCTTTCATGTAACTCAGTGAAGTTAAGATCTTTTCTTCTCATGGTGCCAGTTATTTAATGAACAAGATTCGTACACACAATATATGAAAATATACATCTATTATTTTATTTTATTTTATTTTTTTGCTGAGGAAGATTTGCCCAGAGTTAACATCTGTACCGACTTCCTCTATTTTGTATATGGGTCGCCACCACAGCATGGCCACCAGCAAGTGGTGTAGGTCCATGCCTGGGAACCAAACCGGGACCGCCAAAGCGGAACATGCCCAACTTAACCACTAGGCCAGCCCTATGAATATATATATATATATATTTAATTTTTTATTCACTTGTATATTTGTTTATCAGTTTCTCTGAACCATGATATATATTCTGGCCACAAACTTTAGTTTCTGTCAGATCCACTCAGTGGGCCAGCTAGTGTGCTCTCTCCTACAGCACAATGTGGGCCTCAGTGGGGAACAAACTCACTGGCCTTGGATGGTGGAGCAGAGCAGACGAGCTCCCAGTACTGGGTCAGCTTGCTTCAGGGGAACGCAGGAAGAGAAGGCCCTGAACCACGCTGGCCGCTCTGGCTCAGCTTTCCTCTCCAGACCCTCCTGTGGGCCTGGGCCTTTCTCTAGGAAAGTGTCTAAAGGAGCAACTTTACAGGGCAAACAGGCAAGCAGACTCAGGGTGTCCTCAGTGGAGCCCAGAAAGGGTGCTCCTGGATTCCGTCCCCAAGTGGCCACTAGGGTCTGTCACGCTCAGGAAACCAGCTGCCTAAGGAGCATCAAACCAGCTGCACCGTGAAGCATAATCAGTCAGAAACCCACCATCCACAGCCCCTGCTCTTGCACAGCAGTGGGATGTGCTCGTCCACGAAAGGACCAAAGACATCCCCCTGGTGTGACGCAGAGGCCGCCCGGTTTGAAGGGCCCATCTGGAGGGGAGGGCGCCTAGAGCCACTCAAGGTGCATGTGCTCAGCTCTGCTTCTTTCACTGGGACTTATGAACCATGTGAGGGAAACCGGAAGAGAGACAGAGCCAGGCCTCCTCCTGGGAGCACGCAGGCTAACGCAAAGGCTCTCGGGGATGAAGAGCAGGAGAGTGCCTGCCCTCAGCAGCTCTGCTCCTCTTCCCTGGGATTCTAGAGGCCCCCAAGATCCCGTCATCGTTCACCTAACAAGTAGTTATCAAGCACCTATGATGTGCCAGGAACTCTTCAAAGAGCTGAAAGGAAGAGATCGGACAAAACACACGAAGTCCCTGACAACATGGAGCCTTCTTTCTAGTGACAAGACAGATAACCAAACAAATAAATATATAATTTCATGTAGTGGCAAGTGTCACAAATAAAAACAAAGCAGGTAAAGGTTTACAGCAGTGCTGTCCGCGGAGCTCTCTGTGGTGACGGAAAGTTCTATGTCTGTGTGTTCAATAAAAACAGGGCAAAAATTTAAATTTAAATAACCACACGTGGCGAGTAGCCACCCTACTGGACGGTGGAGAGTTAGAGAGTGCAGGCGCCGCTAGTCTAGGGGGAGCGGTCCAGATGGGAGCCTCTGAGCAGACGACAACTTCAGAATAAAGGCAGCCATTTATGAAATGTCGTAAAAGACGGGTTCAGTGAAGGAGCAGGACAGTGGGAAGACAGGCTCCCCGGTACGGACAGAGCAATCAAAGAGAAAAAGCCAACCCTTCGATGTACCTGTGGGTGCTTAATAAAGATCTGTGATCATCTACTCTTCTCCTCGTTCCCTCAATCTCTCATCAGAGCTATTACAAAATGAGACGAGTTGCAGTTTCCTCTGCTTGCTCCTCACTAGAATTAGAAGAAAAAGAAGTGATGTAGGCAATTTATAAATTAGATAGTCATATCTTGCATATTTAAAAGTTGGCTATGGAGCCAAATACTGGGGTCGGGCAATTACTTAGACCCAAAGACAGAAGACTAAAGGGGCCTGTCATCCCACCACCATCGAAGTGGAACAAACACAGGGTCATTCCTAAATTTGTGCAGAAGCTCCACGACACCCCTCGAGCAAACGGGTGTCCTAGACATGCTAAAACGACCAAAATGATTAGACCCCAACAGGGATCTTCCTGAGAGTCACACCTACTGGGTCTGATACTGCTTTTGCCACTTCCTAGCTTTGTGACAATAGACAAGTCATCGATGGTCTTCAATCTTCAACTGCATTATCTGTAAAACGGGAAATAACAGTGCTGTTGCGAGGATTAAATAAAATAACATCAAAAGGCAACACTTGGTACATGGTACCTACTCAGCAAGTGCTAGTTTAGTTGAAATTAAAGAATAAAAGAATGTAATTTATAAATATGATTCACTGTCCGGGAGCTATAATGCTGGCAATTTCCTTTTTTGAAAGGAAAAATGACCAGTAAACACAGGCTGGCCTGCTCGTCGCCAGCCAGGAGCAGAGGCTGGGAGTCGGGAGGCGGGTCTTTCAGAAAAGGCTCAGGGTGTTTGCGTGCTGTTTACGGCTGTTGCTGAGATACACACCCTGAGGATTTGCTGCAAGGAGAGCTCCAAGAAAAATGTCTATTTGTCTTTTCTGAGCGAGTCAGGCAATGTGATTAGCATCCTTGCAGAGTTTTAATGCAATTTAAAGGCACAGCCAGATTCATTTTCTGAGTTCAAGTGTGCATCATTCATGTTCCACCCATAACAGCAAAACACTTGCTCCTGGACCTCAGATAACCCCCTTGGATGTCATCAGCAGGAGGGAACAGACCCCCCCAGGTTCACACTGTTCTCCCTGTAACCTCCAGAAATGACCTACTTTCTCTTTCTGCTTTGTCCACATGTACTGAGTAAGTGTTCCATTCGCAAGGCTTCTAGGGTGAGGGCTGCAAAAGCAGCCGCCTCTGTTTTACTTCATTCGGCACCTCAGAGCACCACGGGACAATTATCCCCAAGGGATGCTCTCCTCACTGTTCCCCTTGCTTCTGGCCGCTAGAAGGGAGGCACCACAGACTTCCTTAACGCCTCCACCAGCGCTCTGTGGCTCAGTGTGGGAACAGCTTTGAGGCCAAGGGGTTTCAGTGATGCATAAGTCCTGTGATCCGCAAAGCAAGAGAAGTGGAGTGTTCATTTGTTCACTGAGTCTGCGGTTCAGGTTCTGCCCAGGCTTTTCTTGGTACAAAATACTTCTGTGTGCTGAGAAAGCGCCTCTCAAAGTAGCTGTCTAGTGCCACAAACCCAGGGTATGTGTGTGTGTGTGTGTGTGTGTGTGTGTGTGTGTGAGCACGTCTGTGGGGAGGGAAGGGCCAAGGTGTACGTCCATTAGAAGGAGTAGCATTAAGGAAGAGATCAAGGTGGCCACTGGAGAATGGGTGTCCTTGTCTCCTTTCCAACAAAACCTTCTCCTTTACCTTTGCTGAGAAGAGCTGCTAGACTAATTCACACACGACACACAAACAATGGCTAAGGAGTTCCTGAAGTACCCTCCCGCCCTGAGGTATTTCTCTTTAATTCCTTAGTCCAAGGAAATGTGTAAATGGTGGAATTTCAAGCTCGGTAATTGGGTTTACAAGTTAGATGTTGGGGAACAGGAGGAACTTCTTGATTTAAATCCTCCCCAATGGGCCTACTGAATATTCCACCCACATATGAGAACAGATCTGGGCCCAAGCAATAGTCACAGGCAGGACACTCCATCCACCCCACCACACTACTAGTTCTTTAAAGGAAGAGACTGTCTGGGTTCATCTTGTATTCTCAGTGCCCAAGGCAGTCCTGGACCCCCACTCATTCACCCTTTCAACTAACAGCTATTTTCCACCTACTCAAGAGCAGGATCTAGACTGTCCCTGACTCTACGCACACAGAAAGTCAAGGCCCAGGGCCTCACCACCAAGGAATTTTCCATGTAGTGGCACATCTAACAACTAAGCAGATGATTGTCTTCCAACGTGCTAAGAGCTATGTGCTGGGACATGGTATTATGATATTATGGGATACAGCAGGGTCCAAACCCAGGTGACCAGGCAAAAGGTGGACAAGGAAAGTATTCACAGACCAAGGACTTAGTTTATTTAAAAGACATAGTAGGAATTCAGCATACATTGAAATAAAATGCATGCAATGAAAGCCTTTTGCACACTTGCACCTGTGTCAGATCTGGAACAAACAGAAATAGAAACAAAAACGGATTTCCAATGTCTTCTCCAACTGGCACAGCTCTGGGGCCAAGAGTGAGACTCAATCGTGACCATACTTGCTAAAATGAAACTTGTTCAGTTCCTTCCATTAGCTTTTTGGTGTCTCACCTCTCTGACATTCTTATCCACTACGAGTTAACACCAGGGAGGAAGGTATAAAAGCATTTTCATGATTGACAGAAATACACAATCAACATCAGATTATATACAACAGTGTTTTGCAAAATGCATTCCAAGAAATATGAAAAAGCATTCCTCAAAAAGAGAGTTCATGGCCAAATAAGATGGGGAAACACCTGTCACTTTCTCACCACCTCCACTGCTGGTCATCTGGTCCCAGCCACCATCTTGTCTCACAGGGACACTGCAATGGCCCCCTCACTGGTCTTCCTGGTTCTATCTTTGTCCCTTAGAGGCTCTTCTCCACACAGTAGCCAGAGAAATCCTTTCCAAAGGTAGGGCAGACACTACCACTCTCCTGCTAAAAACCCTGCAGGGGCTTCCTTTCCATTCCCTTTGTCCCTACATGGCCTGGCCCACCTCCCCTCTGGTCTCATCTTCCACTCCACCCCTGCACTCCACCTCAGCCTGCTCCAGTATGCCCAACACTCTTCCACCTCAGGGCCTTTGCACTTGCTATTCTCTCTGCTTAGAATGCTCTCCCCTTAGATAACTGCTGGCCTCCCTCCCTCACTTCCTTCTGGTCTCTTCTCAGAAGTCACCTCCACATAGAGCCCTAGACCACAATCTAAGACAGCGCCCCCACATCATCAAGCTCTGACCCTTTATGCTGTTTTATTTTTTATCATCTATCACCATTTGATAACATATTGTATATTTTTGTATTTGTTTATTGTCTGACCCTTTCCACAAACTATAAACTCCATGAGAAAAGGAACTTTTTCCGTTTTGTTCTTGGTTACATTCCCAGCACCTAGCAGAATGCCTGACACATTCTAAAATTATTTGTTAAACAAATGACTGAATGGCACACTAATTAAGCAAAATCAAATCTTTTTGTTCACATTTTTACAGGTCTTCTCGGAGCCTTAGATGTGCGAGCGTGCATTGTGTGCACCTCTCCTCCAAGAAAAGCAAAGAACAACATCGCCCGAACTTATCTGACCCTGCGGCCCAAGATATCCTTCTGAACAAGCCTTCTCAGGACGAGCATGAGGGAGCCCTCATCACGGGTGAGATGCAGCAGGAGTGAAAACATTTTTTCTGGTGCTGCCAAGCAGGAGAAGGTTCCCGCAAGACAGACGGGACCTTTTCTTGCTGTGAAAGGCAATTCCCACAATACAGAAGTAGGATGAACACGCCTGCCTCTCAGTACGATCCCAGGCAAGCAAGTGAATTTTGACGTTTCTTCATCTATTCTTGGGAAGGCGAATTAGTTTGATGCTATCATTGGGTAGGGAACTGTTCTGTCACGGCCAGTGTGGTCCGCAGAAAGATGCTTGCCTTCATCTTCCAGTCTCCATCAGCAGCAACAGAACCTAATTATAACTGTCCCAGAGGCCGCTCAAATGGAAATACACTGCTGGAAATATTCAGGGTGGAGGGAGGACAACAGACATTTCCTTTCCGGAAAAGCGCCTTACTCAACCCTGTCCATCTTCTCACGTAATTCACACGTGGTAATTTTAAGTATTCATCATTAATAATCACCTTTGCTATAGTCATAAGCAAATCACACGTGATTCTTTAAGAAAGGTCTAGATTCTTTAAGACAGGTCTAGATATAAAAGAGGAAGAGTTAGTGAAGGAACTTATCATTCAAAGGGTCATTAAAAAAAAACCTGGACCATGGTAACAGTTAATGTAGGACACATTTATTGAGTGCTTGCAGCATGCAGGACCCGGGGGTGGGAGGATGTCGGTAGGAGAGGGATGGGTGGGAGACCAGAGAGAAGGAGTTCCCTCTGAAGGCACTCTCTGGTGAGATTCCAGCCCCACTACAACTACATGGCACACTGTGGGGTGTGCTGTACGCACAAAAAGCCAGGACAGGGGGAGGAGGAATGACACATCCTACTGGCCTGCGGGAAGGCAGAGCGCTCTTCGGGTTCAGTGTGGACTCCACCCTACAGGTGGTCCTATTTTAAAGCAAGCCAGCAGGTGTGTGAAGTGAACCAGACTTGGAAAGACTCCTTATGAAAGTGACCAGTGACCTGGGCTCTGACACAGTCTTTGGGACATCTGGGCTTTGAGGACTAACCCTGCATGTCTGAAAGGAAAGGAAAACAAATGCAGTAAGTGGATTATTTTCCTTCTGGCCAGAAATGGTGTCATCGTTCTAAATTGAATTTTTCACTTAAGTGAGAGCTTTTGGTCGCAGTGATATAAAAGACCCTAAAAGGTTCTCTACATGTAAGCAGAGTCAATCAGGCTCACCTGCTCCCTTCGTCTCTCTCCCCCTAGGTGTCCTCGATTGGCGTGTCACGCAGAAACTGCCACACAGCCACACTCCACGCCTAGCCTGGGGTGTCTGGGGAGGTGCGTGCATGGCGGCTCATCTGAATAGCACACTGACATTTATAAAGTAATTTCACACACGTTATCTTGTTCATTTGTACTTAAAGCAGATTTTATAGACAGAGAGGTTGAGGTTGAGAGACGCGTTGGGACTGGCCCAGAGTCAAAGAGCCAGCTCCAATGTGAAGCCAAGTCAAAAACTCTGGGCTCTGAATTCTGTTCTCTTCCAGCAGCTGAGCCATGCTGAACTTGAAACACTCACGATCTCAGCACCTTTATGGCAAGGAAGCCACGCTGTGCCTTCTTTCTGATGGGTTTCAGCCCATTCTGGCTTCCAGAATTGAGCTCCTAATTTCTCCGTGAAGTGCCCACAGGAGGCAGACTGAGAACAGCAGAGCTCCCGCGGCGCTGGAAGTCTGCCAGGCCGGCTCTGGCTCCCACCAGCCTCGCGGCCCTGCAGTCCATTAGCACAGTCCCGCAAGTCAGAGGCCTGTGGGACTGCTTCTGACTGTCCAGTCCCAAAACGTGAACTCCACAAACTCTGGGGGTCAGCTGAATGAGATTAATAGCTCCTTCAGGAACACGCCTTTGCATGAGAGAGCGCCCTGCCTGCTAACTCTACCTGCAAACACAGCGATTCTACCCAAGTGCCCTCCTACAGATGCTGCCCTGCCAAGATGTTCATCCCCCACTTGCTGCAGTCACACAGGAGGCCTAAAATGACACTCCACGCCCTTGATTTCAAGCAGGGCAGCCTCCGCGGCCTCCCTCCCACCTCCTCTGCCCCCTCTTAGTCCTTCTAGAGGTTTCGACAAACTCCCACAGCTTTTCTTCTGTTCAGCAGCGTTCTCTTCATAAGATCTCAAGGAACATAAAAGTAAGTCCTTTGTGACAAGCACGTTAGAAGACACTTCACTGTTTGGCACAGAGAGACACCACGTACGGTTGTTAGGTGCATAAAAATACCACAGGTGGTCGTCCTCTGATGAAGAGTAAGTAACAAAACATAGGTTCTCATTCTTATTCTACTTCTATGGAATACCGGAGTTGACTTAGTCATTGTGTCTTAAAATACCATTTCCCAGGCACAAACCGTTGTGTTAGCTTCCTAATACAACATATCTTTGGCAGAGAAATCCTAAGGACACCACTAGAAAACAGTTGAAACTGACCAGCCAGGTCAGAAGTGTATCGGTTTGGGAGGACTGTCGGAACAAAGCCCCACAGACCTGGGGGGCGGGGCATGAAACAACAGAAACGGATGCTCTCACAGTTCCGAGGCTACAGAGTCTGAAATGAAAGGTCAGCGGGGCCATGCTCCTTCCTGGATCTGTAGAGGAGGCTCCATCCTGGCCTCTTCCTGGCTTCTCATGGTGGCCATCGATCCCAGCGTCCTTGGTTTGCAGCTGCATCATTCTAGTCTCCACCCTGTCGTCACATGGCGTTCCCCTGTGTGTCTGGGTCCAAATTCCCCTCTTCTTAATGAGGACACCAGTCCTATTAGGGTTCACGCTAATGACCTCATCTTAACTTGGTTATATCTGCAAAAACCCCATTTCCAAATAAGGTCACATTCACAGGCACCTGGGGTCAGGAATTCAACATATCTTTCTGGGGGACGCAATGCAATCCATAACATCCATTCTATTAGGAAACTGACTGTATACGAAATTAACTCACATTTGATCATACTTAAGAATTATAACGTATTTCATTAGTGTTTTCCTGTAATCATGCCCTCTCAGATCTCCAAAACAAGGTTTGCAGACGCGAGTCTCAGAGAGACACAGTCCACCCGACACAGCAAATGGTACCATTCTTATAACCTCGAGATATCTAGCCCTTTACATCTCCCCCAGTATTAGATAGAAAGAAGGTAAACAGGCTATTTATGAAGACGCGTGAAACCCTCCCATCTCTCTCCTTTTGTCCTTTCTTTCATGCTTCCTCATTCACTGCAACCTCCGTGGATCTTAAAGTCATATATAATAATACAGCAAGTAATTACCACTTGGAAATTAGTTCTTGAACACAAATGCTTCTTTGGAGTCTCCACCTCCAAGTGATTGACAGCAAAAAGGTCGGTTCCATAATCATAAATTCACAAAGACCAGCAGAGGGAAGGCAAGTCAGATAGCCCGCCCGCACTTCTCAAGCTCTTCAGTTACTAGCTGGGGGACCCTGGGCGAATCACTTCACTGCTGATGTCAACAGGACAATGGTGGAAACATCACAAGCACATAGTTAATTAGTCAGCCAACCTCTTCTTTGTCTGCACAATGCTAGACAACCAAATCGATTTTTTTTTTTCACCACAATCAACCAAATTAACAAGGTGTCTCTATTTCCTTTAGGACGGGAGGACTCAACTCACATTTTATTTCCATCTGGTCCCTAGGTCAAGCAGCAAAAGATGATTTAAGGCTTCAGCTTGAAACCAAAACACAGTCTTTTATGTCCTAAAAGGTTAAATGATTTTAAGCTTATCCAATGAAAAGAGATTTTTTTTTTCCTCTATAGAATATAGATACATAATTTTTCCAAAACAGAAAGGTATTTTTCTAATATGGTGGGGAATAGGATTTCAAGAACACCTGTGTTTAAAATATATATATAAATATAGGAATTAGAACATTTCTTTGGGGCAAGTCCTGCACAGGTTGCCCACGTCTCTAGTCTCTCATAAGCCCCGTGTCTGAACCGGAGACTCTCTGCTCCCATATTTCTATCACTGCCTTTCGATGTGACTCTTCCAATTTTTTCTCTCAATCCCTCTCTTTATGTCCTCCTTTATTCCTACGTAGGGGACATCACTCCCGCTTTATCTCTTTTAACTGATCACATTATAGAACAAAAGTGACTTTCGTATTTTCATATTCTTTTTAATTGTCTTTGTTATTACTTTTTAAAAAGCAAGAATTTCTTTAAATGATTTCTAAATACTTAAAAAAAAATGCTTAGGGCCAGCCCGCTGGCGCAGCGGTTAAGTTCGCACGTTCCGCTTCTCGGCAGCCCGGGGTTCGCCGGTTCGGATCCAGGGTGTGGATATGGCACTGCTTGGCACACCATGCCGTGGCAGGCGTCCCACATATAAAGTAGAGGAAGATGGGCATGATGTTAGCTCAGCACCAGGCTTCCTCAGCAAAAAGAGGAGGACTGGCAATAGTTAGCTCAGGGCTAGTCTTCCTCAAAAAAAAAAAAAAAAATGCTTAAATTGCTTTCGTATCACATGATCTTTTGTTGATTCCCTACCTTCCACCAATCATGGGTCAGTGGCCCTAAAAAAAGTTTTCCTATGCTCAGTGTAGACAAACACTTCCAAAAAAGTATCCTGAAAAACAAACATCTTCCACATTTGCCTGCTGTGTTGTGTAGACTAAATGGGAGTGACCTTTTCTTGAAATGTGGTTTGTGCATACTTAGGTATAATGTAAAGTTTAAAAGGATGTATAGATATTCTACTGATTTCAAGAATTAAACATTATTTTTAAACTGCTGATCTTAATAAAACATTGTAAAAATTAACTGTATAAGAGAAAATTGCTCCTTTATGGGTCTTCAAATACTCCTCATATATATTATGTAATCAATTCTTAACTGCCAAACATAGTATCAAATGGAAATGTAATTGAAAATAATCTGAAAACTATAGGTATTATTTGCATTCTATATCTAAATTATACATGTGCAAAATCTTGCCTTGTGCCAGTCCGTTACTCTATGGCAGTATTTCCTAAATGTGTTCAGTAGGGTGGAGAAATATTAATCGGTGTTACCATATATTAAACATTTATAATTCACAAAAGCAACAAGGTCTTGTTGCTCTCAAATTGTTGGAATTAAGCAAAAAGTTCATAATCCTCACATTTTTCAACACTCTGTTGCTCTTGAATTAGAAAACTTCAAAATTTGTTACTTATCTCATTTTTGGATCACTTACTGATTTTCTTAAGAAGCCTAATATTGGAAGTGTTTATTGTTCCATCGGATTATTTAGTCATCTCTGGCAGGATTTAATTCCTTCGTGTACTCTTTTGTGTGGTCTACTTCAACCCAAGTGTGCAGAACGCTTCTGTGAGCACATTCACCCTTTCAACATTCAGCGGGGATTTATTGCCTTTCTGCCATGTGTGGGGCACTATTCCTAGCACTCGGGATGCAACAATGACAAGCAAGATCCCTGCCTTGTAGAATTCTCATGCTCGCAAGAGGAGAGACACAAGAAATATACTAAAATAAACCACATAGTTTATTAGAAGATAATCTATGCTATGAAAAATAAGGAGGATTGAGAGCGGGGAGGGGTAGGTTGTAGTAATAATTAGGGAATTCAGGGTTATCCCAGTGAGATGACATCTGGGCAATGTCTAAAGGAGGCAAGAGTCATCCAAAAGGATATATGGAGAAACACTGTTGAGGGCAGAGAAGACAGAACAAAGTCCCTAAGTTAGGACCATGTTTTGTTTATTAGAGGAACAGTAAGGAGGCTGGTGTGTTTGGACAGAGCAATAAAGGAGAAGAGAAGGAGACGGACTCAGAAAGATAACAAAGGGTCAGACACTGTAAAGCCTTGTGGACATCTGTGAGGACTTTGGCTTTTACTGTGAGCATGATGAGGAGCCCCTGCAGGGATGTGAGCAGAGAAAGGACATGATCTGGCTTCCTTTTAAGATTTCTCTGGCTGCTATGCTGAGGATGGACTCTTGAGGACAAGAGTGGAAGCAGACACCAGGTGGGAAGCTACTTCAGCAATTCCGGTAGTTCAGTCAGGGGTCAGGGGAGCAGCAGTGGAGGTGTTAAGAAATGGTCCAATTCTGGATATAATTTGAAAGTAGAGGCACAAGGACTTCCTGATGTGGAGTGTGAGAGGAAAGAGAAGGAGGGGAAGGGTGGATTTTCCATCAGCTGAGATGGAGTAGGGTGCAGAAGTAGCAGGTTTTGGTGGGAGTTGGGGAGAAGGGATCAAGAGTTCAGTTTTTGGACATACTAAATTTAATGTATTGATTAGACATCCAATGGAGATGCTGAGTATGTAGTTGAAGTTCATGGAACAGAAGTCTGGGCCAAAATTATATACATTTGGAAGTCAACAACATATATAGACGGATTTTAAAGCCATAAGAATGCATGGGATCACCAAAAGAGTGAGTGTAGGCAGAGAAGAGAGGAGAGGAGCAGGGGAGGGGAGAAGGAAAGAGAAGAGAGAAGCAGAGGGGAGAGAAGAGAGGAAAGGAGAGGAGAGGATTGCATCCTGGGTCATTGGAAGTTTAAGAGGTTGGAGAGAAGAGGATAAACCAGCAGAGTAGATTGAAGGGTGACCTATGTGGCAGAAGGAAGCCCAAGAGAATGTAATTTCATTGGAAATTAATGATAAGAGTATCAGGGAGGTGTGTATCAGTCAGGATCCAGTCAGGAGACTGAATTCAGGGAATTTAATGTAAATAATTAGTTATGTGCTGCATAATGATGTTATAATAAGACAGTGGTCCCATAAGATTAGCACCATGTAGCCTAGGTGTGTAGTAGGCTACACCATCTAGATTTGTGTAAGTACACTTTGATGTTCGCCCAACCACAACATCACCTAATGTCACATTTCTCAGAATGTATCCCATCCGTTAAGCCACACATGACTGTATTAAGTATGAAATTGTTAACTAGGTAACAAAAAGGTGAAAAGAGAACTCTGAGGTATGACGAAGGTAGGATCTGCAAGAAAAAACGACCACCACTAGAACTGGAGAAACAAAGGAAGGAGGTTTGAATTATTAAATAAGCTTAGAGAAAGGGCCCTGCAGAAGTGAGATCAGCCCCTGAGAAGCAGGTGCTGCTCAGCGGGTGCTGCTGTTTCTGAGCTCAAAGGAGGGACTCCAGGAGTCTGGGAACCCTTCTCTAAAAAGACGCTGTCAGCCATCTGGCGCTTATGTCTCTGAGGGGGCTATGGCGAGGCAGTGTATTAGTTTCCCAGGGCTGCCATACAGTCACCATAAGCCTGGTGGTTGAAGACAGTGGAAATTTATCCTCTCACAGTCTGGAGGCTTGAAGCCTGAAATCGAGGTGTCAGCAGTGCCGTGCTTCCTCTCAAGCCTCTGAGGGGGAATCTCTTCCTTGCCTTTCTCTTAACTCCTGGAGGTTGCCAGCATCTCTTGGGATTCTTGGCTTAGAGACACATCCCTCCAATGTCTGCCTGTCATCACGCAGCCTTCTTACAAGGACTCCAGTCATCGGGTTTAGGGCCCACTCTAATCCAGTATGACCTCATCTTAACTCAAGACATCTGCAAAAGCTCTACTTCCAAATCAGGTCACTTTCTGAGGTTCTGGGGAGACATGAATTTTGAAGGCACACTATTCAATCCAGTACAAGCAGGTTCTGCAAGAGTTGGGAAAACTGCAAACTGGAATCACGTGTGGGAACAGGAAGGAGGGTCACTTCTGGGCTGAAGAAATTTTTCTAAGCCATGACACCCCCAAGAACCACATGCAGACAGGAAGCCCATGGGAAGCAAATGGGAAGGAGCAAGCCTCTTCTTCCTCCTCCAGCCTCCCAGTCTCTCTCTAGCATCTCCTACAGGCAGAGCCCAACATGGAGCCATCTCAGAAATCTAGTGCAGTCTCATCTCCAGCATCACAAACAGAATATCCCAAGATAGGTTTGGAGCCAAGAGACAACATCTTAGTGGTTAGCACAAGGAGGCAAAGGTCAACTGTGTCAAAAGTTGATCATAGGTAAAGAAAGGTGAGAGCTGATAATTGCCCACTGGATTTAGCTTAAACTGTCCCATGATCAAATAAGTTCAGGAAGTGCCGTTCTAGGACTTTTCACTGGACTGGCCAAGCATTTCAGCACTTTGGCCAGTTCCTTGCCAAAAGGGTTCAGCAGATTCTGGCTGAGGTTAGGACAGATTGTAGCCATCGCATCCACGCAGTCATCTACACAGTGCTACCCGCGGCCGCCACACATCCTGCCACTCCCCTCTGCTGAATTGCATTGTGATGTTTGCAAATGAGTTAAAGGTTCCTTGGAAATGAACATATTCCTAGGGCCGTCCGCAGACTACTCAGAGAGCCTTTCTAGTAAAATCCTGCAACAAGCCCAGGATGAAAGGAACTTTCAGTTCTCTTCCTTTTCACTCC
Organism: Equus quagga; assembly: GCF_021613505.1. Classification (NCBI taxonomy): domain Eukaryota; kingdom Metazoa; phylum Chordata; class Mammalia; order Perissodactyla; family Equidae; genus Equus; species Equus quagga. The sequence continues at coordinate 130,505,017 of NC_060273.1, forward strand.
AGCTCTGCGATTTCAGCAAGAAGCCCAGAATGACTGAAAGCAGGTGCTGACGTGCTTTAGTTTATTTCTTCAGGATGCAGCAGAAGCAAGCAAAAGTATAGAAAGAAATTGTTTTGGTAAATCTGGAGCAAACTCCATGCACATTTTAGAGACTAGGATCATCCTTAACACTTCATTTTTTTCTTGAAAACACTTTCTGCTCTTATTTAAATTAAAATTTATAAAACATGCTGATGTCCTGAATATTTACAAAATGCATCATACAAAATAAAAACAAACAGGAGACGATATAAAAACAGTGCCAAGCTACGAATGAAGAAGCTTGGATTTCAAGACTACGTCTGCTACTACCTAGTTCTATAGCTTGAGGCAAGCGTTTTCACAGCTTTGATCTGTTTTCTTCATCTATTAATTAGAAGGCTGGCATAAAAGATCTCAAAAAAGCTGTCAGCTTTTTCCACTTGTGTCACCTACCTCCTAAAGCTGGCACGTCTGGTTATTATGTGATTACCATACATTTTGATAGTGGAAATTAGTTGAGGAATTTACTTCAATATCTAAATTACTACTTTTTTTGCATTTTTCACAGAAAAGCGACAGTAGTCAACAAATATATAAGCTAATAGGAAACTAGAACAGTGAAAGTCAAATTTTTTTTTTTTTTTTAAGATTTTATTTTTTCCTTTTTCTCCCCAAAGCCCCCCGGTACATAGTTGTGTATTCTTCGTTGTGGGTTCCTCTAGTTGTGGCATGTGGGACGCTGCCTCAGCGTGGTCTGACGAGCAGTGCCATGTCCGCGCCCAGGATTCGAACCGACGAAACACTGGGCCGCCTGCAGCGCAGCGCGCGAACTTAACCACTTGGCCACGGGGCCAGCCCCTAGTGAAAGTCAAATTTGAGAGGAAATGCCCCAGTTGTCTATCACTCTTACTTGTTATTTATTCGACATTAATGACTTTCTCTTCTTTCTTAGAAATTAATCTGTTAATGTGTCTAAAATAAATAGCAAAACAGAACCAGAAGCACCTAGTGCATATCTGCTTGTGTCCAAAACTGACAACAGCGGGTAACAATATGGAGAAGGCACAGACTAAACCCATGTAGGACAGCCATTAAATCTAATTTAGCTCTGTGAGCAAACACAGAGTCCTGACTTCTTTGTGTTGAGTTTCTTTGTGTGCAGCAATTTCATTTTTTGCAATTTCTGATTCATCTCTCAGGGTCCAAAACCTTCCAGAAGAGCATCCTATACACCGTACTAAAGGCAGAAGGTGGGGAGAAATTCATCCAACTAGAATGCCACTAGAACATATATCTGGTCACACAAAACTGATACAGAAACAGTAACCATGGGTATTACTTAAATATTTTAATTTGGAATAGTATGTTGCTTGCTGTGTATGTTTTTAAAGTAACCATTTCTATTTAGTAATAGTTATCAACCTTCAATATAAAGTTACAACAGAATAAAGTTCATTTAATATCTGAAGCAGAAAAATATTTTCTTTAAAATTACTTTAAGAGAAACTGCTGGCAATAATCCATTAATTTTCTTTTTTGTGCAGAATATAACTATTTCCTTCAAGCTTTCTTTTTTTTTTTTCTTTTGTGAGGAAGATTGTTGCTGAGCTAACACCTGTTGCCCATCTTCCTCTTTTGCCTGAGGAAGATTGTCTCTGAGCTAACATCCGTGCCAATCTTCCTCTATTTCATGTGGGACACCACCACAGCATGGCTTGACAAGCGGTGCTAGGTTTGTGTCCAGGATCCAAACCTGTGAACCCCAGGCCCCCAAAGCAGAGTGCATGAACTTAACCACTGTGCCACTGGGCTGGCCTCCTTCAAGCTTTCTTACACTAAAGAGAGGCAATGAATGGTCCTAGCTGCTGTGGCTGCATAGACCTCATCAAGAACTAGAGAGAGTAATTTTTTCCCACTATTTTTATTTAATTTTCCCACTATTTTAACTACTATGAACCAACAGGTCTCCATTTTAGTGTCTCCTCACTTGAGTGTCTAGCAATCAGATGAGCAATTAGGTGCTTTGTGTTACCAACAATCAAAGTTCCCAAACTGGCCAGTGACTTTCAAAGGTCTCCCCTGTCTTGCTCCTCAAAGGCTGGTCTGTGGACCAGCAACACTGGGATTATCTGGGAGCTTGTTAGAAATGCAGACTCTCAGGTCCCACCCCAGACCCACTGAATCAGAATCTGCACTTTAACAAGATCCTCAGGTGACGTGTGTGCACAGTAAGACTTGAGAAGCACTGCCCTAAAGGATCAACATTCACATTCATTTCCACCTTGATAAAGCTCCTTGAGTAGGAAAAAAAGGAGCAGAATTATAGGTATCGACTAGGAATTGTAGCTGAGTATGCCCATAGCAGTGTGCCACGCAATTCATGAACACAAATGGATGAAGAACTGTTTATATAGCCACTTTTAACATAATCATCTCAAAAGCGGCTATGGATAACTATTGGCTATCTGAATAGCGTATCTGTGCCATGTGGTTAGGGTCATCACATATCCCAGATGCCTGGGACAGTCCTAGTTTACACCTGACTAGATTAATTAGTTTACACTAATTACTAGTAGTTCCCCACTACTGTTTAAACTAGAAAACAACCTCATTTGGACAATAAATTATATGGTTGCCCTAATTATAATCTGCTGCAAAACTCATCCATAGCAACTTCCCAAAAAGAAGATTTAATTATAAGAATACATGGTATTTGGGCTTCACGAGTCACCAAATTCTGCTCCTGTTTAACACTAATGAGCTGGAGAGAGACATTCCACTGCTAACGACAAGGCAACCATTTCCCATTTCCCAGAACAAAAAAAGGGGTGGTGTAATCTTCTCATTTTAACTTTTGTTTATCAATTTTTTTCTTATACCACCAGTATTTGATATGGCTTATCATCACTAGAACCTGGTATAGAGTCTGACTTAGGACAAACCGACATGTCTAATTGTCTTAAGCTTAATATATCAACATGTTTACAGTGTTGCAGAGAGCATCATGGCTTCCAACTATCAGAGCTGTTTGGAGAATCACAGCTGTGGTCTCCCATGAGTGAAAACACCATGCAGTAAACTCCCCATCCAGGTATGCTAAATGGACAATAGGCACACTGTATATACTAAAAACCTAGATAAAGAACAAGAAAACTGGACACCATCATGCAGTGTCATGGGTGAGCCTGTGGAAGCAAATAAATGTCAAGGAGAAAGATGGAGGCAATCTATCCTCTTCCAGGTAGACAGGTAAAGAATAAGAAATGGCCATTCACCAGCTGCAAGGCCAAGTGTAATGAGTTTGAAAGAGGAGTTTGCTGGGGATTAGCTCTGGGGAAGTCAATTCTGCCCAACTGATGAGAGGAGGACAGTGCCTGGTGGAGTCAGGGTCAATTAGCAGGAACTAGAGTCCATCTGGAGAACAATGGGGGGAGCTGGGAGAAAAGCCAGTTACTGAAGACAAGGATCGGAGGCACCAAGGGCAGGGAAACCAAGCCAGAAACAAATCCAGATCATGTGGAAAAGCAACTTGGAGAGGCAACATGTTAAACTGTTTTAGAATCTTTTCTTAAGGTAAAATTTACATACAACAAAATTAACCCTTATGGTATATAATTTTGTGAGTTTTGATAAACACACAACACACCACAAGCAAGACACAGAACAGTTCTACCACCCCCAAAATTCCCCAAGCCCCTCTGCAGTCAACTCCTCCACAGACTCTATCCTTTGGCATCCATTTTTTTGCCATTTCCAGAATGTCATATCAATATAATCATACAGTATGTAGGTTCTGTATCTCGCTGCTTTCACTTAGCCTAAGGCATTTGAGATTCATCCTTGCTGCATTTATCAGTAGTTCATTTATTTTTTATTAATGAGTAGTATTCCATTGTATAAATGAACCACAATTTGTTTCTTCATTCACCAGTTGAAAGATGTTTGGGTTTTCTCCAACTTTTGGACATAGGAATAAAGCCTATATAAACTTTCACATACAGGCTTTTGTGTGGACATAAGTTTTACCTGAGTAAATATCTAGCATGAGGATCAATGGATCATATGATGAATAGATGTTAAACTTTATAAGAAACTGCCAAACTGTTTTCCAAAGTACCATTTTGCACTTCCACCAGCAATGTTCCAAGTGTTTCCTATCTTTGTCAGCACTTAATACTGTCAGTTTGTTTGTTTTATTTTAGTCATTCTAGTAAGTGTAAATTTCAAACCATACCTGTTTTAATCTCCCATGAATGAAAACACCACACAATAAATTCTCATCTGTATGTGTAAAATGGGCAAACAAGCACACGTGTAAAAATTTGCATTTTCCTAATGAGAAATGATGTTGAACATCTTTTCTTGTGCTCATTTGTCATCCATATGTCTTCTTCGGCGAAGTGCTATTCAAATACCTTGCCCATTTTCTTTATCCAATAAGGGACTTGTATGCATAATATATAAGTAACTCTCAAAACTCATAAGTTAGAAAACAACCCAAAAATGGGTTCAAAAATCAATTGGTCATATATGTATAGGTCTCTTTCTAGAATCTTTATTCATTTCCATTTTTCTATATGTCTGTCCTTTTGCCAATATGACACTGTCTTGATTCCTGTAGTTTTAGAGTCAATCTTGAAGTCAAGTAACGTGAACCTTCCAACTTTGTTCTTTTTCAAAGTTGTTCCGGTGACTCTAGTTCCATTGTCCCTCCACGTACATTTTAGGTTCAGCTTGTTGATTTACATATACATTAAAAAAATCCAGCTGGGATTTTGATAGGGATGCTGTGAATCTATAGATTAGTTTGAGAGAAATTTACATCTTTACTATATTGACCGCTCCAATCCATGGATACAATATAATTCTCCATTTATTTAGATCTTTGATTTATTTCATCAGTGCTTTGTAGTTTTCACCATAAAGATATTGCACATATTTTGCTAGATTATAACTATTTCTTTTTGTGTGCTATTATAAATGGTACTGTTTTCTTAAATTTGATTTTCCACCTGTTTATTGCTAGTACATAAGAATATGACTGACTTTTGTATATTAGTTTTAGTAGCTTCTTGTGTGGATATTTTGGGATTTTCCATGTAGATAACTATATCATCTGTTAATAAAGACAGTTCCATTTCTTCCTTTCCAATGTGCATGCCTTCTATTCCTTTTTCTTACTTTATTGCATTAGCTACGGCTTTTAATACAATTTTGACAAGGAGCGGTTAAAGCAGACATCCTTGCCTAGTTCCCAGTATTAGGTGAAAAGCATTCAGCCTTTCATCATTAAGTATAATCTCAGCTGTAAGTTTTTGTAGATGCCTTTTGTAAGGAAGTTTCTATTTTTCTGAGTCTACTGAGAGTTTTTTTAAAATCATAAATAGATGTTAAATTTTTTCAAATACTTCTTTTGCATCTATTAGACTGCTGATATGATAAATTAAATTGATTTTCAAATGTTGAAACAGCTTTGCATTTGCAGGGTAAACTTGGTCAAGATGTATCATCCTTTTTATAAATTTCTGAATTCAATTTGAAAATATTTTGCTAAAGATATTTTTGTCTATGTTCATGAAGGATATTGGTCTGAAGCTTTCTTTTCTTGTAATGTCTCTGTCTAGTTTAGTAGTAGGGTAATGTTGGCCTCACAAAATGAGTTGGGAAGTGTATCTATCTTTGCTATGTTCTAGAAGAGCTTATGCAGAATCGGCATTATTTCTTCCTGAAATGTTTAGTTGAATTCATCAGAAATTAAAATTTAATTGTATCAACCTCATAGAATTGTGAGGACTAAATGAGATAGTGTATGAACCTAGCCTCAGTGCCATAACAAACAGCACCCAGGCAATAATAAGTATTTGCTATTATTATTAGTCTGCTAATCCAACTTAATACAGTTAGTTATTAGCACCTTGCTAGAAGAGCATACACCCGCCCAGTGAAGAAGCTCACAGGCCACAGACTGACATGCAAACCCACCTAGTTTGGCCAGAAGTGATAATGCCAAAAATCCCAGAGATTAGTCAAGATTCAAAGGAAAAGAACTTTAGGTTCCTTTGCTACAATCATTATACATCCCTTTAAGATACGTTGTGAAAGGGCATTAATATTGAAAAAGAACTTCAGCATTATGCTATCTAAAATATTTTGTTTTACTACTGTTCTTTAAATTTCTATATGCTCAAGAAATACCTGTTACTATTCACTAGAGTCATAAAATTAGGAATAAGCTGAGATGCAGGTGAATAATATAACAAAATTCCTCTCTACTTTGTCCACTTTCCATTTCAGTGACTACAAAAAGGCATGAGGACTAAATAAAGAATGGTAAATAACGAACCAAAGATGCTGTGATTTTAGAAATTCACTAAACAACATCCTGAATATTTTAGTGGTTTCAATTATACATCATTACATACTCCGCAGTTTTTTCACACGTTCTTACGTGTTTTGCAGACGGACATTATAACAGAATTGGGAGGGAGCAGTGAAGCACACCAGGTACCGTAACAAAAGCACTTGAGTAAATGTCTAACAGAATATTCATGAACTAAACTAATGAAAAACAAAATCCAGCTCTTCCAAATGCTAACGTTTCACTGGAAATGAACAGAGAGGATTAAAGCCTTGGCGGTCGTGGGCTGGTGATGGTCACAGAAGCACACCAGTGGAAGAGACCGCTCAAGTCAGGGTCTTGTGTCCTGTGTGATGAATAATGAAGGTGTATTGAACACCTCTCAGCAAGGTGAACCAACTAAGCCAGATGAGCCTCTAGAATGCTCTCACCGAGCCCCACAGAACACATAGATGCCCTTGGTGTGTGGGGAAGACCTGAGTTTTTAAGCCCCACAAACATAAATCCACTATGTATTTATAGCCCTGTAACCTTGAGCAAGTAACATTTGCTCTCTGGGCATCAGCCTGCTCATTTCTAAAATGCATTTACCCTACTAATTCATCCCACAAATATTCCACGACTGCACCAGGCCCTGTGTCACCTGCTGGATCCACAAGAGTGGACCTTCAAGAACACAGACCAAGAAATGAGCATTCACAAAACAGAGCAAGGAGTGTTGTCACTGGATAAGGAGAAGGTATGCCAGCTGCATGATGGAAGGGTGTCTAAACTGGACCTGGGAAGATCAGGTTAAGACTTCCCTAAGGAAACGACCTTTAGCTGAGACCTGAAGGATGAGAGGGAGTTAGCTAGGTGAGCCGTGGGCTGGAGAGGGAGATGGAGAGAGAGCCCTCAGGCAGGCAAAAAGGCTCAGAGGAGGCAGAGGGAGAGCCTGGTGCCATCAAGACTGAGGAAGTTCACTGTGACCCTGGGAAGGAACTACTAATTGATTTTAAGGCAACAGGAAGCCATTGGGGATTTCTAACATGAAAATGGACGTGGTCTTTTGTGTTTTACAAAGGTCACTCAAGTAGAAAATGGACTGACGAGTGACGAAGTGAAGGCCCAAGGGCCTGCTGGGAAGCTGTTGCATTATTCCCGTGAGAGACAACGGCGCCTGGACGGAGTGTGATGAAAACTAAACAGCAAGGGCCAGAAGCATGGCTGGCGCGTGTGGGAACCCAGCAAACATTAGTTGCCTTCCTTCTTTTTTTCCTTTGTAACCTGTCCCATTGTTTTAAAAGGAACTGTCTAAATGGCCCAGTAGCCACTCAAGTAAAATCCCCCTCCAATGATTACATTTACAAAGAAATAGTCTTCAGAACAGATCCTTCCACACGGCCACAGGGAAGAAATACGTTGTTTTATGTCTAGGCCGCCTAGGGGTGAGATTTCTAACAAATGTCGACGTAAACGCAATTTCACAGCAACGAAATTGTTAGCATGTCTTAGATAATTAATGTAAGTTTTACCACTAATATTGGCAGCCTCCCTAGTCCCTCAAGTATTTTACTATCTCCGCAGAGTTTAAGCACTATCTCAAAATCCTTTTGATAGTTCCGTTTTTCTTAGTCTGTTGTTTGTCTCTAGAAGGGAAGCTCCCTGAGAACAGGGACTTTGTCCTGCTGTCTGTTCTCCCTCCAGCAGCTGGAGCAGTGCCTCGCACCCGACGGAGGCGCAACAAATGCGTGTGGGCTAATCCTCTACAGAGTGGATGAAGAGTGGGGGTCATCCAGGAAGTAGCTGATACCTCTGACATCAGCTACATGAAGAAACTGACCTGGCACCTCTCCCTCAAGGCTCTCCCCTCCTAAGCCGCTGTACACTTGATTTCAAAGTCATCTTTCTAAACATGCAGTTCCAATAAAGACAACTCCCGGCCATCAAATTGAGCCCAAATGCTGCATCTGACCTTCAAGAATCCCCATCCGCCTTGCAGCTCGCTCTCTCACCACCGCCCACCTTCCCGTCCTCACATAGCCTCTCTTCCAGATCAACAGGATCACTCACCACTCCCCAGGCGCCCCCAGTACGCCCCGCTTCTGCCTCCAACACCCTGCATCTCCCTGGCTGCCTGCTAACATCCCATCTGCCCTTCAAAGTCCATCTCAAATGGGATGGCTTTGGAAGTTTTTCTTTATTCTTTAAGTCAGTGGTTCTCAACTGGGGGCGATTCTGCACGCTCTCTACTCCTACCCCGGGGACATGCAGCAATGTTTGGAGAAATTTGGGGTTGGGACAACCAAGGGGGAAAATACTACTGGCATCTAGTGAGTAGAGGCCCGGGATGCTGTTAACCACCCTACAGCGCACAGCACAGCCCCTACAACAGAGAAGTATGTGGCCAAACATGAGGAGTGCTGAGATTGAGAAGCCCTGCCGTAAGCAAGCGTCCTGCTGCCACCTTGAAGCCACCAAGGATTGCTGGACTCTCTTGCTGAGCTCCCACTCCTCGTTTACAGTGTGCAGAGCTCCCCTCCCAGTCTGTATGCTTGAGATCACAGGCTGGAGCCACCCATCTCATTTTTCCTAACGAGCACAGCATATCCTCTGCACAAGGGACATGATCAACTTGTTGACTGAAATTGAATTGAAATTTCTATTTCTTTTAAAAAAAATTTTAATTCTCTACTCTAGTCTACTTTCTTCTGTTTCCTGTTAAGAAGAAAAGAAAAGGGGACCAGCCCAGTGGCGCAGTGGTTAAGTTCACATGTTCTGCTTCAGTGGCCCGGGATTTGCCAGTTCGGATCCCGGGTGCGGACATGGCACCACTTATCAAGCCATGCTGTGGCAGGCGTCCCACATATAAAGTAAAGGGAGATGAGCACGGATGTTAGCTCAGGGCCAGTCTTCCTCAGAAAAAAGAGGAGGATTGGCAGCAGATGTTAGCTCAGGGCTAATCTTCTTCAAAAAAAAAAAAGAAAAGAAAAGGTAAGCACCATCTTTTGTGCATTTAACCTTTAAATACTTAGAGACTGTTATTAAATAACTTATCTGTCTTCTTATCTCCAGATAAATTCGAGTACCTTTTATGATCTCACAGGAAAGAGTGCCCTTTAAGAGGAAAAACTGGTGCGAAACTGAATTAAATGTAGTTTTGATCATAGTTTTCATTACATACTATGAAACTGCATTTATTTCATTTAGCATATCTGTAGCTTTTGAGCTAATCAAAAAACAAATAAATAGCCAACATTGACTTCCAATTGAGTTAAAAGGGGGCTTTACACGAATCAGGACTAAATAATAAATGCTGTGATTTATCTAAAGCTTGTCCTTTTATTATTATCCTAATATTTAACAAAGCTAATAAACATTTGCTGGTTTTATAGTTAACTGACATTATAAATATTTGCTGAGCATTTTACAAATAAAATATTATGGCCAATTTGCTGATCAGGGCTGTCAATTTTGACTTTTGGCACATTTAAAACATTCAGCTAAGAACCAGAATTCACATCTGATCACCAACTCCCAATTTTATCTTTTCTGAGACATGAGAAATCTATTAGCCTAAGAAATAAACACAGACACGTGCTAGTTCTTAGAATTAAGTCTGGAATTTTGAATGGAAATTCAGCTTGGGTGAAAAGAAGGAAAATCTGATATGATCAGAAAAGGTTATCATAAATCCCTCTCGCATTCCTAGGAGGTAAGCTGAACTCTCTTGAATATAAACCCAAATGGCCTTCAGGCTGAGGACAAGCACAGTGGCCGGCCTGAGAAGCTGTTACACGGAGAAGCTGGACGTCCTGATTCCCAACGCTGTCAGTCAAAGAGAGTTTTGTGTTGTCATATGTCAGCCAGATGGAAAATCAGCAGTTAGTTATCCTGTGAGGGAAGGAGGAAACCCCTTCAGGCAGAAAAGCACAATGCAATCAGAAGACCCCAAGAAGGCACTTAACATCCTCATGGTTTCTGGAGTGAAGATGTCACGACCCATCACTACCAGCAAGAGGAAATGCAGACATCACACACACACACTCCCCCAACAGACACACACATACCACCAAAAGAAAGCACTAATACGGCCAGCGGGAAGTGCAGAAGTAACTTCAAAAGCATCACTGGGAGCCCCAGGAGCTCAGGGACACACATTAGTGCGTTTCAATCTTAGGCAAAGATAGTTCATGATCTGATTCTTTAAACTAGGCAGTACCTAATTTCAAAATCATCTAGTAAGAGAAAAAAAACTTCTAAGCCAGCAATTGGATATAGTACGAACTGTTATTTTCCATCTATTTAGGAGCTTTATTAAACGGAATATGATGTTACAGCGAACGTTTGATGTGGTAATCAACACAACAACTGTGTCATATGGTAAGAATCAGGGAGTGCCTTATGCCAAAAAGTTGGGAGGAAATGAACTAGTTATCCATCGCTAAATATCCCTTTAATCTAGGCTCTGGCCCATCAGTGAGGGATTTAGGTGGAGCTCAAATGTGTCCAAACCTGCCGCGGCCAGTAGGTTTGGTTGGTGCCAGCCCTTAAGGAGAATCATGTCATTCTCCTGGTACAAAGTAAAGCTGCAGGTACAAGACGGCCTGGGTGCCTAAGGCTCACATTCAGTTATGTTAATCACCGGCTCTCCTCCTCGGGCTTGCTGGGAAGTAGAAACCTTTATAGGTTTGGATTTTTTTTTTTCATTCACTGCCTTTAAATATAATCAAACCCTCTTGCACACACGCATTTGTGTCCCAAAAGGCAGGCGCAATCATTACACATTCAGGTTCACAGGAATGAATGTTTGGGAAAACAATTAGCTGTAATGTATTTATCAATAAACAAGGCGAGCTCTGCCCCAGCAACGACGTCCCCTGCAAACCACAGATAAACGGTAGGATGCCCTTATCGAGACTCCACTTTAGATGAAATGGCACACAGAGTGGCATATATTACTCAGTCCTGGGTCACTCTCTCAATGTCTTCTGATTTATTCCTTCTAAACTACCCTTACGTTAGTTTCAGTTGACAGGAAAATATTCACATCCTTGAACTATGGACCAGGATAATCACCAGGCTTTCACTCCCTCTTTTGTCAGTCTCTTCTGGAAGCAATTCAGAGAGCTCCCACTCTCGCACACAGAAGACACTGGCAGGGGAATCACACAGGAATCGCTGTCTGTCAGTGACCTCAGAGAATAACAGGATTTTAAAAACAGGGTTAGAGAGAAACCACCAGATTCCTCCTGGGCACCTCCCACTGTTGTTGGAGCAGCCATCTTGGAACACATCTGTTTGTTTCTTCTCTCCTCTTCGCTTCCCCTGTTCTCACCCATCACTAAGCAGATTAGAGCAGCACAGTAAAAGCTCAGCGCCCTCACAGCCCTAGTCCCCAGACTGATCTCGTTTGGGGCGAGCCTCTGAAGTAGAACCACAGGAAAGGCTCGTGTGTTCTCCACAGACATCCCTGTGAGCTGGTCCACATCACACCCCACCCCACTCCACAACCACTGCCAGAGAGAGAGGAATGTGGCTGTCCTTACAGAAAGAGCATGGTCCCTTCCGACACAATGCTAAGACGGAAGAGCTCCCGGTGTTACAACATGCCGCTTCCCACCCCAAATGTAAATCAGCTTCCTATGCCGGGTGCTGAAGGCTAGAGAATTTAGAGCAGTCCAGTACACCTATTAATAACGCATATTTTGCAAAGCATTATTAAATACTTTTCATAGATAAAATACCCCACCCGCACACAGAAATTTAAAATATCTATATAATACCCTAACAACAATAAGGAGAAATAGAAGAAATAATAACAAATTATGTTCTTTAAATATGTAAATGTGCCAGTGTAACAAGTCTAGAATACACGGTGAAGACATGAGACGCTTGCTTCTGAACGCAGACCCACCAGGAACGCAACCACCGCCAGTGTACACAAACACAGGTGAGCTTATTAGCAACATAAATATCACAACAAGTGGCTGTTACCACCGTGATGTGAGTTTTGGAAACGATGAACAACTCTTGGTAAGAGTTTAAACAAAATACAATCTTCCTTTGATTTATAAGAAGTTTCACTACGGGAAAATACACCATATACAAAAAATACTTGTTTACATATAAAACAGAAAAAGTTCTAGGCTTAAATTATTAGAAACAAAATTTTCCCCTAGGTGGATATGTGACAGGACACTGGAAAGCTGTGCACTTTGTGAGGCAAGGCTTGTTATGTGGAGCTGTCCTGTGCATTAGCTGTCTTTGGGCAACGGAATGTGGGCTGAAGTGACAGTACACCAGCTCTGAGCCTGGCTTAAGAGGCATCACATTTTCCCACTCAGCCACCTTGTCCTTCTGCCATCTCCATGCCAAAAATATGAACTGAGGAGTCAATTATTGCAAATAGGATTAAAAACCTAAACCTTACCTGCAACTTGGAGAAAACTTGGTAAATCTCAACCTACATCAGCCAGCCCCCAGCCAACCCATAGAGGCACAGACGAAAAGAAATGACTATTGCTTTAACTTACTAACTTTTGGAGCGGCTGGTTAGGCAGACATGATGTAGCAACAAATGTCTGACAAATGCTTGCCCACCCAGCACAGGGGAGGCAAGCACAGCTAAAGGAGGAACAGAAAAGTCAATGAGAAATTCACGATGGTGGACACAGAATAGATGGATATTAGGAAAAAGAAGGAATGGGTGGGATCCAAGGGAAGCGCGACATAAACACACAATGCTGAGTCACCAGCTGTTCCAGAACTCACAACGAAGCAGAGCAATGTGTACCTCATGAGCTCACTCCCCTACAATCACCTGGACGGACAGAGATATGCGAAGTCTGCCATAGCCTGCCAGATTTGTGTAAAGGCAGGCAGAGATGTGATAAGGACCGAATAAGGCCCAAGGTTGTCACAAAATAAAACCTTTGTCATCAAAATTCAAATCATGGTTCATTTACCCTTTCGAATTATAAACATATATAGCATCAAATAACCAGTAGACTCATAGCAAGGCCATGAGTATTTCATTTTTATCAATATTTTTGCCTTCAAAGGAATTGGTATCTTCTACAAACCTGGCTTCTATCATTTAGATATTCTTAAAATTAATTAAATATCTGTCATTCTATCTAGTTACTAATGTTCTGATTTTTTTAGGGTTGTTATTCAATGATAACTAAAAGAAATAATGAGTCTTTTAAAACATGCATACAACCTGAGGCAATGATTTCATGTTCAAATGAGATAGGAATATATTTTAAATAATTCATATATATTTTTAAAGATCTTCTGATAACACTACATGACGCTGTAAAGTTCTAGAATCTATACAAAAAATTGACTGAGCTTCTAAATAGCCAAAGCAATGAAGAAAATATAATTAGATACAAGAATCACAGAGTTCACAAAATAAACACAAAGCAGTGATTATAAGTAACTATGCAATAAATTTGACAAACTGGATAAAATTGACAAACTTCTTTTTTTAAAATGTAGCTTTATCAAAACTGACACAAGAAGAAATAGAAACTCTGGAGCCTTTATCTGTTAAAAAGAAATGATTTTGTAATTAATCAGAGGCTTAAAAGCATTAGATGAAATTCTATACACACCCATCGGAAATCTTAGCAAGTTAGAAACTGAAGGAGACATCCAATTTGGTCAAAGTGGAGGTCAAATGACAGAATTGCTCATGAGGGACTCAGGGTCAAGAGCAGAGCTGCCCTGCAGCCAGAGGAGGGCCAAACAAATTGTGGACCGTTTTCTCTGCCTCTGGCATCTGTGGACTGGGAGTTTGGGCCTCTAGACACAGCATACTGGGCATAGTCGTGACATCCTCACATCCATCAGCAGTGGTAAGACTCTGCCAAGCAGTTTCCCAGACTGAGGCACGAACAATGGGCATCTGAGCGGGACAGGGAGGGCTTTGAGAGGCAGAGGACTGGAGGCAGGATAGTGGAAGTGGGTTATGACTGAAAGGGACATGCAAGGGGCTTCTGGGCGCTGGGAATAATCTCCTTCATGATCCGGGTGTTGGTTCAAGAGATGTGCTCAGTTTGTGAAAATCAATTCAGCTATACTCTTTTAACATGTGCACTTTTATCTTTGTATGTTATCCTTCAATTAAAAAGGTTTAAAAATCACTTAAAATATTTACAGCCCCTGTGTGTCCAGCACTGAGAGTTACAAGGGTCTCAATGACCAGGTCTCTTCCCTTGAAGTTCAAGGGGCTCAGAAAACTAGCAGGAAAACCCGTATAGAGAGGTCAGGATGATAATGTGGAAGAAGCGCTCCTACAGTGGCGGCTGCAAGGGGACTGAGAGAAACAGAGACAGGGCCTGAATCCTGCTGTGGAGGGTCATGAAATTGTAAGCTGAGGCTTGAAGGGCAGGCAGGAGCCTTTCCTGTAGACAAATGAGCACATGATAGGAGTTGTGAGGAGGATAAATGATGGGAGCGAGGACACTCAGGCGCATGAGAAGAGAAGATAAAAAATTGTCGATCTCCAATTCCATCAAATACATAGTCCTAGTAAAATGAAAAATGTCCCTAAAGTATTCCAAGCATGGGCTTTTGACAGCTATTTGACACGTAAGATTTATTGAGAATGGGGGTAGGGGAAGGGAGAGGTTCTCAGCTTTAAAAGCCTACGTCAGTCCTCAAGGGCCATGGTGTTGAATGTTTACAGGTGGGTTCCTTTTTACATTCAAAATGAAAATAGCTTCATTGAGCACCAAAATAATTTATGTTCTCACAACTTTGATTACCTTACCTATATTATGGACTGGAAAGTATCCACGGGAAAAACTGACACTGCTTTTTAGCCACTAAAACATTAATATTTAGATATATTTGAGAAATGGCATCAGAGGGGCATCTCGAAATTAATTTTTACCACCTTTACAGATGCCTTAATTACAAAAGTAGTATGCGCTTATTGTTGAAAACTCAAACAATTCAGAAATATATAAAGTAGAAAGTGTAAGGTCCTCTCCATCTAATTCCCAAAAGACAATCATTTGGTCTTTATCCTTCCAGACTTCTTAATGTATCCAAATTTTTTTTAAATGTTCAGGTCAATAAATCCCTACATTTATTATAGGGGTTTTTACATTTAAACTAATAACATATCTTCAAAATATTTCCATGTTAGTACATATAGCTCTATGGCTATGCAGTATTTCATTATTTATTTGAACCGTAATTGATCTGATCATTCTCTTGTGGACATTCAAGTTTTTCCAATTTTTCACTACTGCAAAGAATGATGCCGTGAACATCCTGTACCAAATTCTGATGATTTCTCTAAATATTCTGATACCTCTGAGCATGTCTGGAAGGGAGGGACTGAGAAGTCTCAAAGGAAAGCGCTCAGCCCAAGCAAAAGGAAACTTGAGGACTATAGTCCTCCGACAATGGGCTGGTGCTGGGGGACAAGTGATTGTGAACACAGGACACCGTGTCACCTGAAGCGTCCTCTCACCAGCCCCCAAGCATTCACACATTCTCTAAAGTCTCCAGGGACATTCAGAGCACATGCAGCCTCCGCAGCTTCTACAGTGCTAGAGCCAGGGAGTTCCGGGCAGCGGAGGCAGGTGCGGCAACACGGTAGCTCCAGGGAACTGGGAGCAAGGACCGCAGGAGTGAGCCCTGAGAAAGAAACTGTGAGGAGTCACTATTTCCTCAAAGAAATAGTAATGAATCTTTGAAGAAAGCTGGGAATCCACAATTGGGGTAGGACTAGAACAAGAGATCGTGGATACTACTATGGGTCTGTATTTCTACCTCCACTTTGATGTGACCAATAGGAAACCCAGGCTGCAGATTGAATTGAACACCTAAAAAAATAATAATCTGGGTTGGCCCTGTGGCCAAGTGGTTGAGTTTGCATGCTCTGCTCCGGCGTCCCGGGGTTTCACTGGTTCGGATCCTGGGCACAGACATTGCACCGCTCAGTTAGGCCATGCTGAGGTGGTATCCCACATGCCACAACCAGAGGCATCTCACAACTAGAACATACAACTATGCACTCAGGGGCTTTAGGGAGAAGAAGAAAAGAAAAAAGAAGATTGGCAACAGTTGTTAGCTCAGGTGCCAATCTTTATAAATAAATAAAATAATAATCTTTATAATTAAATTACTCCTGTGTTCAATGCAGCTCATAATGTGCTTAATGCACATTAACTGGAGCATGCTGTCACACGTTGAAAATAACAATAGTATGAGGGCAAGCATGAGAATGGCCCCTGGAATTATGGGAACATCACTTCTTAAATATAAACACACATAAGCACGAACATGGAATAAAGACAAAATGGCATGCTTGGAACTACTAAAAGGATTATTAGAAAGAGCATATTTTAGGGGCCAGCCCCGTGGCCGAGGGGTTAAGTTCGTGCACTCCGCTTTGGCGGCCCAGGGTTTCGCTGGTTCGGATGCTGGGCGCGGACATGGCACGGCTCATCAGGTCATGCAGAGGTGGCGTCCCACATGCCACAACTAGAAGGATCCACAACTAAAAATACACAACTATGTACTGGAGGGCTTTGGGGAGAAAAAGGAAAAATAAAATCCTTTTTTAAAAAAAGAGTATATTTTAAAACAGGCTAGTCAGAGCTTGAAATGACAAACCGGGTCACCTTCTCTACCCACTGCCAAAATGCATGGCGGCTCTCTGCTGCAGAGGCTCCTGTGCCGCATGAGTCAGCTGAACCATTTAAAGCAAAGGACAAACATCTCAGAAACTTCTCTTAGAAAAATTTCAACCCTCCAAGATCGCTATTTATCTTGTGTGAATCTGCAGACTCTAAAACCTGAATATGGGAAGAGACGGCGTCTATAACAACTGCCGGAGTTCCTGATATTCCTACGAAGGCAGACCTGGAGTGTCAAGATCCAGTGGTTCAGCAACCGCAGGAGCAATGATGGGAGGGAAGGGCCACGGAGGTGACCGAAGACTAGCAGACCTAGACCTCGTCCTTGCAAAGATGAGCCTCACTCAAAGGTCTGGGCACACTGGGCGGGTGTGATCAGGTGAAGAGAGTCATGGCGTACTGGAAAAGACACTGAACTTGGTTCAATCAACTCTAAGCCATGTATCTGGGGAAAATCACAAGTTCCCTGAGTAATGAGAGGCTCAGGGTCCATTACGAAAACTATAATGCTCCCGATGCACGTGCTATATACAGATATGCACAGGTTAAGAGGACCAGCGACACAAGTAGCAGAGCCCAATACAAAAGGAAAACGTGTGGCCCCTTGTTCAAAGAATTTCAAGAGGCAACGGCAGAGCATAAACCAAACACAGCGCCCTTCAAATGTGAGGCCCTGTGTGACTGCGCAGGTCAAAGGCCCATGAAGCCAGTTCTAGGTGTTGCCATTCCACAAATGGGAACTCCTTAGGCCAGGACCTTTGTAACCGCATAGCTGAATCTCCAGAGTACTTTGCAGTTGGTAAATATTCAGGAAGCACTTGACTGCTTATAGGCTTGCATTATAATAAAAAGGAAGTAGCATGCCATTTTTTCTTTATTCCATTTTCGTGCTTATGTGTGTTTATAGTTAAGAAGTGATGTTCCCATAATTCCAGGGGCCATTCTCATGCTTGCCCTCACACTATACATTCAGAAGGAATCCTTTCATTTTACAAGACAAACACTGAGAGAAGAGAAAGGACGTCTTTTAAAGTACAGTGCCTACAAAGTAACATGCTTGGAGCTTTAGGTGTATTTTCTCTATTTAATCTTTGCACACAATCCTAAAAAACAGATATAAAAAGCATCTCCTCACAGCTGAAGAAATTAAGGCCCCAAGAGGTTAGGAAACTCATCCATGGTGTAACGACTCATTAATTCATTTGGTAATGTTTACGGTGCTCCCACTACGCCCCAGATACTACTTTAGACACTAGGGAGAGAACGAGACTAACAACAACCTACCCCGAATCGTGTCCTTGGCCTCCTGGAGTTTACAGTTTCGTCAGGAGAAAATCTCATTTTTTAAAAAAAGGAAATCGTAAAATTAATGAGCTTTATAAACAGAGTTGCCAGATTTAGCAAATAGAAATACAGGATGCCCAGATAAATTTAAATTTCAAATAAACAACAAATAATGTTTTAATGTAAGTATGTCCCACGCAATATTAGAGACATTTATATTTAACAATGTTTTGTTGTTAATCTGAATTTAAATTTAACTGAGCATCCTGCTTTTCTCTGATAACCTTATTTATAAGGAAAAGTACATCGTGACAGGAGAGGGAACGTTAACCTCACAAGAGAGGTCTGGGGGCTTCCACAGGGAGGGAGGGCTGGACTGAAATCTGAAGGTCATAAGGAGTTAACATGGTGAAGGCAGGTTGGTGCAGGTGATGAGGCTGCCTGAGCAGAAGGAGACTGATGCTTGAAGGCTGCTAGGATGGGAGAGGTTTGGGGGTTATGCAAAATGAGGTGGCAGAAGTGAGCAGGGACCAGAGCATCCCGAGCCGTGAAGGCCTTGGAAGTTAAGGCCTCCAGCCTTTATCCCTCTGGACCGATTGGTCATATATGATGCTCCTTCTGTCTATGCCCTTCTTTTTTTGAAACCATCGACATAACTGTCTCCAGAGTCCATTCCCACCACCTCCTCACTCACTCCACCTCTGACTCTTACCAAAGAAGTTAGTCATCTTTAAGTCTGTCTTGCCAGCAAGAACGTGATTTCTCCAAGGGCTTCAAGTAGATGCTCAATAAACGTTAAAGAGAACAACACAGCTTCGAAAGGCCACATGTTCTGGATCCCTGCCTCACGACCTAGTGCCAGTTCAAGGGCTCCTGCAAGTGTGGTGCCCTAACGATGACATCCAACCCATATTCTGGGTTGGCATATTCTGGGCCCACCTTCTGAACCGCTCACTTACAATGTCTAGGACAGGGCTCAGAATCTCCATTTGAACAAGCTCCCCAGGAAAGTATGACACACCCAAGTATCTGAGAACCACTGGTCTATTTGGCTATTTCAGGATTCTAGTTCACAGGATTTTCAAATAGTGGCAAATGACAAGAGAAAGCACTTGGCCTCATTTGTCATAAATCTCGCTGTGCTCTTGAATTGTAAGAGGGCCCAAGCGCTGTGAGAAGACTGAAGCCATCAATATAGTTCTTAGTGTTCGGTCTTAACCATTTGTATCACATACTGCCCAGGGGAAAAGATATAGCAAGCACGGCGTGCATTCGGTGGTCAACAGAAAACATGTCATATTAATCGATTTGAATATCTGCTTTACATTAAGCTGAGATTATTATTTTTCAAATTTGGTCATTTAAAAATCTCTTCATATATACTATCAATGGCATAATACAAAATCTAATAGACCATTTACAAAAACAGAGTCCACAGCTCCACGTAAAATTTCAACATATTAATCAAAACACTTCTTATATTCTACTGATAAGCAAAGTTCAAATTTGAAATATAACTCATCATATATTTCTGTATTTCATGGAGGGAAAGAGTAGAACCAGAAAGGACCAAAGCATCCAATCCACCCCTCTCCATTTATTTCACTTTGTTCAATTCTTCCCAATAGGGGAAGCCATCATGATATGCAACTATTACTGACTGTCCCTAATTACAAGGGGGAGTTTGTGATAAAACTAAATGGTGTCTTTATACCCCCTTAAGACATAGTTCCAGCAAGAATTAAAATAGTGACTTCAAACCCCATTGTTGTTTCAGCTGTGTCAAATAAAGAAAGAAGCTCCAAATTCAATCCACTGTAGCTTTTTACACTGGCTGCCCATGGGGCTGCAAATGAAAAAGCAAAGCACAAACAAAAATAAGTTTGCAATGTTGTACCAAAACTGCGCATAGCTGGGGGCTGTCTCTCCCAGGTTTACAGCCAGACTTCATCTAAATGATGAGTTTGTGTCAAATGGGCAATGACACGCATGTTGTCAACCCTGCGTCAGACAGAAACCTCAGCAACACGCAAACAAGAAGCACTGGGGAATCGTGGCTTTTCTCCTGATCCAGCGCAGAGAATAAAAATGGCATTTTAACTTTCACTGTTCACAGAACTCTATCATGGTGCATCAGTAACGCGAAAAACAACAGAGTGAGCTGGTTAGGAAGGCATTTTGGCGAATTAGATTTTTTTTATTCACGAAATATACCATCAACAAGTCCACCTCAGAGTAAGAGCTAACATCCCCAATTACAGGAAATGGATTTTCTGGTACTTGCGGTCATGTGATATACTGCACATTATGATGCCTTTGCGATAATCTCCTTGATGGCAACTGCATCCTGCTCTCCGAGGTACCTTCCACACTTAAGGAGCAGGATGGGGTTAATAATGAGTAGGATTTTAGCTAAAAGCTCCTAGGCTCGTCTGCTGCTCAGACCAAAGAAACTACTTTTACTGTCATTGGGTCCTGAAAAAGGAATTTGATTTCTTTACTACATCACTAAAAACACTCAGATGTAATCCAGAGCTTTTTTTTTTTCCTACAGACAGTCAGCAGCTAATGGCATCTGATTTTATATTAGACTGTAAGGAAAAGTCTATTGTCTGCATTTTCTGACGTTGAAGGCCAAATTTCATTAAAGGAACAGTACTGGGGGAAGTCTCCAGAATTTTGTAAAAGATAAAATTGTTTCCTTTTCCCTTAAAAGGACTTTGTTTCATAATATTTTCCATTCATAGAGAATTTGTATGTCCAAAGCTCTCTGAGACCATCTCTTTTGTCCTCAGAACAACTTTGTAATGAGAGTACTCTGAGCTACTTTTCACATTTCTCAAATGTGGAGGATGAACCCACGCGGGTAGGTCACTTGCCCAAGGTGACAAGAACACAATCCTTGGGGCCTGGGGACGAGGATCTCTGTCTCAGGGCTCTGTGGCAACTGCTTTCCTCTTTCCTTCCTCGCCTCCCTTTCCCTTCTTTCATTCCTTTTGCCAGACAGACTGCAGACTTGCGCTCATTCAGTAAAGCCAGGAGGAAAACCTTGGCTATCAGGTTTCCAGAGAGCAGGGTCTTTTTAAAAAACAAATAAAATAAATAGAATGAAACTTGGTTTGGGCTTTTTATTTTCTACCAGGGAATGCATTTGTAGCACTGTTTTAACGCACACTTTTATGTTATAAAAGAGGAACGTGACAGACTGCTTTGTAAGCCTTTCTCAAGCCCCACTTAGAGGCCGGGCCTCCGGGCAGAACTCCTGAAGAATGGTGAAGGAATGGGTTAGCACTACAGGATCTCAGGAACCTCCACATCCGAGCTTTCACGCGAAAACCCGCCATGAGCACGAGGCCCTTTGAAACTGGCCACTGAAAATGAGGGAATGCCGAAGAGAAGAACGTCAAATTCTCCTCCAGGGCTAGGGCTCGGAATTAAACCGAAACAACTTTCTCTCGCTGTCAGTCAGCTAAGAACGCAGGAAGGAGGTCCCGCGAGAAAGGAGACCATCAGGGCATCCCTGTCTTGGCGCCTTAAAAGACGCCGCATCTCTTGAGGTGCCCCGGGAGCGCCCGGCGGCTGCGGCGCCTTCCCGGCACTGCGGCGCACTGCGGAGCCGCCCGCAGCCCCAGCCTGCCGGGCTTTCCTCGCCGCCCCGCCGCCGCCACCCCGCCAGGTCGCGGCTGTCTGCTCCGGGTGCGCAGCCGGGCATCCATCATCCCCAGAGCCTTTGACGCACACACGCGCTCTCGCAGGCAGGGACTCGGCTGCCTCCCCTGCACCTCCCACCCCCGCCTCCCCTGCACCTCCCACCCCCACCCGCCCCTCGTGGGTCTGCATTTGCATCACTCGCACACGTAGCGGGTGACGCGAGCGCCCCCCGCTCGGGCCGTCCAGGCGGCACCTCCAGCGCCTGTGACTCAGCCACACCCCCGTCCCCGCGCCGAGCGCCAGAGGTCCCAGTACGCCCACAGAGAAGCTCTGGGCTGTGCATCTGCGGGCGGGTGCCCACTGGCCCATGGCAAGTTCATCACCATATTCCGCAGTCCTCGAGGGCCCAGCCCGGGGCCGTCCCCGCGACACGCTGGAGAAGAGTCTTCCCAGTTCTAGAACCCAGGCGGAGGTGAAAGAGCTCGCCCAAAGAAAGGGCCAAAGGGTTGGGTGACGGCCTCCACAGCCCCACCGCCACCTGCAATTACCCCGGTAGTCGGTCTGCTTACGGTGATGGCCCCTCTGCCCCCGGAGCCTCGCGCCCGCCGGTCCGTTTCGCCGCGCCCGGCGCACGGTCCGCGCTCGGCGGGCTTTTGCTGAATGGAGGCGTAGTGGAGGGAGGCGCGGGCACTTGGAGACGGCCTCCGCGCCGCGGGCTCCCCGCTCTCCTCCTTCTCTTGTTCTCACGTAGACACGAGACAGGGCTCTGGGGATGTGTGTGGAAGTGTTTCTAAATTCCTCGTGTTTCTTTCCGGCGCCCGTAGCGCCCACCGCGGCTGCCTCTGCTCTCCCACCACCCGCACGTCTGCAGAGGGATCCCCGCCGAAAAGTTGAGCCTAGGCTGGGGTGGGGGTACCGGTCCGACATCTGGCCGGGGGTCGCCGCTGCTTGTTTTGAATCAGCCTCCCCCTGCCCGTCGAACCACGCAGCAAAGGACCGTGGAGGTCCCGGCAGAAGGCGGGCGCTGCCCCCGACTCCCAGCTGCTGCCCACCCGCCTCCCCCGGGAATGCGGAATAAGTGCGCCCGCACCCCCTGACCTATCCCCGGGCAACCATCTGCCCTACCCGGACTTCTTGGGTCCTGCCCCAGCAAAGGCGCCCCGCTGGGCAGCTCCTGGCACCCGCGGCGGGCGGGGCAAAGTTGCGCTTCTACCAGGCAGCCAGAAGTTCCCCAGGCTGCCGCGGGTCCGGGAGGGAAATTAAGCAGCGACGGGAAATCCCGCCACCGCTGCCGGGGTCCCTCACTCACCGCTCCGGCCGCCGGGGACCCCCTGCCCTGGGGGTGTCAGCGCCGCAGCCGCCGCTGCCGCGCGGGCGTCGCTCCGGCTCGCTCCCCGGGGCCGCCTCCGTCTGCCGCTCTCTCCTGCAGCGCGCAGAGTGGTGACTCCTCGGAGCGTGTCGGCGGCGAGAGGAGGGGCGGGAAAGTGGCTCGGGGCTTGCCCGCTGCGGTCCTCCGGCCCCTCCTCCGCCGCGCCTCCTCCCGCGGTGCTGCAGTGCCGGGCGGCGGCGCGGCGGGAGCCACGGCGCGCGGGGGAGGCGGGAGCCGCGCACGACTCGGGCGGGGCGGGCAGGCGGGCAGGCGGGCCGGGGAAGTCCGGGCGCGCAGCGCTGCGGCGGCGGGATGCGGGGGAGGGCCGGCCCCAGGGGGCGTGTGCCTTTGGAGAAGGCAGGGCTCCGAGTTTGTCGCAGGGGGGAGGAAAGGGGCACCAGTCCTCAATGAGTCACTGAGTGTGACTCTGCGTTGCACACCTGGGGATTGCGCCCGTGTCTGGTCCAGCGAGACAACAGAAATTCCGAACGCGGGTCCCGCTGGTGCCTGCCTCCTCCTGTCTCTGGGCCTGGGACTGAGCTGTTACCTCTGACCTGGCTTCCAGGGAGCACCAGGCGGGGCTAGGGCGACTTCCATCCGCGCGCTGGCACACCAGTCCAGGGGAAGCTTGGGGCGCAGCAGGAGGAAACTTTGCCGGGTGTCTGGGTCTCCCCAGTGCCAGGAAGGACCAGACAGCCGGACTAACAAGCAGACGTTGGAAGTAGCCCTTCTGAGGGAAACTATCGATTTTTTTAAAAAGGCCACGGGAATTTTGTTTGTATTTTTGGGAACATTTCGCCCCTTGGCGTGCTGGAGACCTCAACCTGAGCTTCTCGGTGGCAAAGCCGCGAGGCTCGGCTGCTTGGGAGAAACCTGGCCCCGCGGGGCCACACCCGAAGCTGGCGCGGCCGCCCCGGGGCCACAGAGGGGGGCGACGCCTTCCGCTGGCCTCCCGCTGCCGCCC
This sequence comes from Equus quagga, assembly GCF_021613505.1. Taxonomy (NCBI): domain Eukaryota; kingdom Metazoa; phylum Chordata; class Mammalia; order Perissodactyla; family Equidae; genus Equus; species Equus quagga. The sequence goes on from NC_060273.1 coordinate 130,529,307, forward strand.
CTCCCTCGTCCCACCATGCCTCAGCTCCACCTTCCCCGCGGCCACCTAGACGCCGCGAGGGGCTGGGCTTCCCTAAGTCGCTGGGCCCTCCTGGAACCCACGGAACCCATGCGGGATGGAGAGCGGCCGCCCAGACAGGTGCCTTCCCCGCCATCACTGCCCGAGTGATAAGTGACCCGAAGCGACACAAAGCGAAGCGCCCATGCGGGCTGCAGTGGCTGGAATTCACACGCACACACACCGTGTGCTCTATTTGTGTAAATATGCCTGGATGATTGAATGGATGGGTGTGTGGATATAAATATAAATATTACAGGTCCATGTGCCCGAAAGAGGAGGTATCAGACACCTGGGGCAGCTTCCTGCCCGGAGAAGCCGATGGGGACAGGTTCACCCTGAGCGATGCTGTAACCGGAGCCCTCCGGCTTGGTTTGTGCCACTGTGCGTGGTACTGTGGAGAGAAGAACAGAGAGCCAGTCCCCGGCCTGTAAGGCCCCCTTCTCTCCACTAAGTTACGATTCCCGTGTCCCAGTGAGCCTGCGCTTGCTCCGTTGGTCTCTGAAAGCCCAGCGGAGTCTTGCTGGGTGAAAGGCTTTGCAGCTTGCAGCCACATGTGGCGCTGTAAGAGGGTCAGGCAACATGAAAATTAGGGACCATGCTTATTTGCATTCCATGGATCCTTCTCCATAAAAGGATTACCTAAATTAAGAAATTATTTAGACTAAAATTATGTTGTTACCATGAGAAGGAAAATATACCCTGATGGAGTGCCTGTAAACCCAACATTGGAAATAAAATTGTGAAATTTAAAAAATCATAAATCCAGATTGCTTACATATTGTATACAAAATTGTGAGCTCTCCATTGCAAAATGTGTGGGTAATTCATTGAGTTCCCAAATGGATATCCTCTTGAAAACCTCCCTCCCCCCAAATGTCACAGAATAATGGATTGTTTCTCCAATGATAAAAGTTCAGAAAAACATGAACAAACCTTAAAAATGATCAACGTGCTCTGTGCTATGCTATCTCTTCCTTAAAGCATTCCCCTGTGCTGTCTGTGGAAGATATTTTACAAAGTATATAAATTTTTCTAGCTACTGAATTTTCATGTCTTGATGCATTTGAAGATAACAGCTCCTGCAGGGAAATTCGTGATTGTGTGTTTGCAAAAATGTCCACTTGAAGACTAGGTTGTGTTGAAGGAGGGTATTTTGATGTTGTAGCTTTGCAGCACAGCACATGTTTTCTCAGGATGATGTTATGCACAGCTTTCTCAGGTTGCCCTCCAGACCCGCTCCCATTCCAGGGTCCACCTGGTGCACCCCTTAGCCCCAGGCCTATTGGATCCAGCACTCAGAATAGCCTTCTTCATGCTTTCATTTAAAGATATGTTTTCTCTCCTAAAAATAGTTGTCTTATAGGAGCTGATGAAGGGTAAAGGGGACACCTGCCCTGTCCCCACAAAATCCCAGCACTCTAAAGTTGTTACCCTCCTACAAATCAGGAATTTTATTCCCTGGTGCAGTGTCTGGTCATAAAGCATGTCATTAAACACGTCTAAAGAGAATCAAAGATCTGTCATCACATCTGCAAAGTGGTTGCTATAAAAATAATTCATACTAGGTACAGATGCTGCAGTGTTTAAATTTGATAACACACACAAGAAGCATAGCGCCTAGCATGTAGTGGGCAGAGAGTAAACATGAGTGCCCCCTTCCCCTGTTAGTAGCCAGAGTGAGATTTCCTAAAGGCTGTGCCATGGAGAACTAGTCCTATAAGATGCTCCTGCAAGCTCAGAGTAAGGCCTGGCTTCCAAAACAGGAGTCCAGAGAGAGCCTCATGCACTTGAACCAAGGCCACCCCTCTCCATTCCTCCTCACCTCCACCATCAAGGGTCAACAGCAAAGCACAGACACCCGCCCTTCTTACGCCCGATACTCACAGCTTCCCCAACACTCCATGTCTTGAGCCTACCAATGTTAATCTCAGTAAGCCCCTAATGCCTATTTATATCAGTTACCACAATCAGCTCCAGAATCTCAAGTGCATTTGTTCTCACGTACATTCTCGTGATCATAAGGCTTAGCATGTCCTATGTTCTGTCCCATTCTCCCTATTTAACTCCTGAAATCCTTCGACTAGGCCTTCTGGAATGCGCAGCCCACCGTTAGCAAAATGTTCTGTGCCCTCAGCCTCTTCTCTGAATGTTCCCTTTCCGTCCTGCTCCAATGAAAGCCTCCCCACAAAGAGGCTGCTTTCCGCCGGCCCTCTCAAGTGGCGGCTATTTATTTCTTCTCTAGCTCTTGGAGCTGGAAAGGTGGTGTCCTTGTTCCTCATTGCTGCTTCTAGAACATTTTTTTTCCCTTTTCCCTGAAACCCACAGCTTTGAATCTTGCATCATCAGGTTATCTCACCTACTACTTTTAAATGGTGCTGTCATGCTCAGACCTCCCACTCTGCACCTCTCCTGACAATCTCAGCCCTTGACGCAAGGTTACACACTTAACACCAATCCTGCCTTAATCCTTGCAAACTTAACATACACAAAGATGTTCATTCCAACCAGTACTGCCCTTAGTCCTCTGCAAGCAAGGTCCCTGCCCACTCACTGCACACCCTGTGTCTGAGGGGGCTTGTGCTTTAGAATTAGCTTGTGCATAAGGTCCCATGGCGTAGTGGTGAAGTTCAGCATGCTGTGCTTTGGCGGCCTGGGGTTCACAGGTTCGGATCCCAGGCACGGACATACACCACTTATCAGCCATGCTGTGGTGGCAACCCACATATAAAATAGAGGAAGATTGGCACAGATGTTAGCTTGGGGTTAATCTTTCTTGGCAAGAAAAAAAGAATGCCTTACTTAAAAAGTTTTAAGTTCCCTCTCTGGTGGCTGGATTTGCAGCTCCAAATTTTCATTAAACTGTGAATTCAACTTAATACTGGGCTGGTAATGTCCCAGAGCCCTGGCAGAAGGAAATGCAAATCCTTTCTGGAGAAGCTCTCCTTCAAAAAAATTCCCTCAAATAAGTTTTTAATGAAAGTTAGAAAATAACAAAGCACACAAAACAACTGAACACACAAGGAAGGATGGCACCATGAAGGAGAGCCAGTAGATATAACAGAAGAGACATCAATCCTTCCTTAAGGAAAGACTTTGGATGTTGGAATTATTAGTCACAATTCTTGCTTTATTTGAGGAAAAATAAAAGACAAGCTTAAAAATATTCGCAGGCCATAGGAAGTTATAAGGAGTGACCAATCGTATTTGAAAAGGCACCAAATCAACCTTCTAGCCAACTCTGCTGGTTGCCTTACCAACATCCAATCCAATCCAATCCAATTTCCACACACATGCACACCTTCTTCCCCCCTTGGAGTACCCTGATTTTATTTAGGAATCCACCGTTTTTTTGTTGCCCACATGTATTTAACAATACAGTTTTACACAGAATGCTAAGAGCACTTTTCTTCATATTTTACAGAAGGGCTCGAAACAATATGGATCTTCTGTTAATATTCACACTGTAACACAGCCAAATCTAACTCCTAAGTAGATGGATTACAATTTGTTCAGCATTTAAAGCCTTATTGGCAATAATCAAGGAAGGAAAAGAGCATGTAAGTTTATTTTACGTAACTGACTAAAAAATAAATTCAAGAAACAGTAAATAAAATTTAATATGGTCTCTGTGCTCTGATTTGGAGGAGTTTTTGCTGCATCTGAATAACCCCCTGTTTGGCACTCCTGTGCCTGCAGCGTCATGAATCATCGGTCCCCTTTCTGCCAGACATCGTGCTGCCAATCTCCTTTACTCCATGGCCAGGTCTTTTAAGATCTGTAAAAAATAATTACAAAATTGAAGCATATGGCTTTCTTTCTAGCCTCTGGGTAGACTTCTTTTACTAAACTAGTCACTTCTTTCAAGGTTGCATCCATTCAAATGTAGATCTGCTGCCTGCTGGCCCTCAGGAGACCTGGTCCAGTCCATTCGACCATTGTTGGTGGTGAAGACCACCGCCGAAGCAGCCGGCATGTCTTCTCCCCGCCAGGGCGACTCCACCACCATCTTCCTCCCACCGCCAACAAGATGCTCGCTGTGAGCGCTGCAGCAGGCCACCACACACCATGTTTCACACGGCCACGTGCTTTAGGGGCTGGCCTCAGTGCATCTTGATTGGTTCAAACCAGTCATGTAATCCCATTCCCCTTTCCAGTGACTGTTTGCGCATGGACATGCTACGTAATTCTGGCCAATGACACGTCAAGGGACACTTCTAGAGGACTTTTGGGAATGGTTTCCTCACTTCTGAAAACATGAATGAAGAGCAAAAGTCCTTTTCTGTTTTTAGACATTATCATGCCTAAATGGCACACATAGGACTTCTGTGAATGTCCTGTAATCATGCAGGGGACGTAGTCTAATGACAAAACACGTGAGGGAAGTAAGAGCCAAGTGAATTCCACAAAAACGGGGCCAGAGTCCTACACCTCACCTGCAACAGCCCTACCTCAGTTGTGTGGTAATGAATTTCCTTATTTTTTAAGAAGCCACTTTAAGTTAGAATCTTTTGCTCACAGCTGAAAACAGTCTTACGCTTACACTACCCCCAAATCGGAGAGTATCTGGCACACAGTAGATTCCCCGCCAGTGCCTACTGATTTAAATTGAGCTGCGTGTCGAGTTCATTTCTATTGAGAAAACAAGAGGGATGTCTCCATCTGTCGGTCCCTGGATCGTAGAAAGTGTTTGGCAAATATTTTCTTAAAGCCAGAATGGCTTCAGGATCTTAGCAAGCAACGGGGAAACTTTGGGAGTCCAGATGGAGGGCTGAAAAGGAAAAAAATCAGCTCCATGAAAACTTAGATTCTGGAAGAATCTTTCTGCTCAAATTGCCAGGGAAGAAGCTGCCCCAAACAGGGTCAGGAAAAGAGAACATGCAGAGGTCTCTGGCCTCCTCTGGTGGCTCCGGGGGAAGGCAGCATGTCATGCAGAAGTCTGTGCTGGGGTGGAGTGGGGAAGGGGGTGGAAATGCCCACAAGAGACATTCCTTGGTAAAAAGAGGCAGAATTTGATGTCTGGAAAACTTCCTTGTTAAGAAGAAGAGAGATGAATTAAAGGAAACTCTAAGCTGTTCAGCGCTGTATCCTGGGTATACTCCATGGGCCCATAATTGTCATCCTCTGTGTAGTTTGTTCCCTGATGTATCTGCACATCTAGAATAAAGCAGATTTATCACTCAGAAAATGTCTAGCCTCAGTGCATGTGACTAGTGATAAGACACAGGGAGAGGGTGTGTTCCTGAGTCTCAGTCCCAGGAGGAGGAGCCCCGGCTCCTGAATGGTGACAGAGAAGACGGGAGCCACCTCACACAACACTGTGGGGTACCAGCCCTTGGCTTGGAGGTACCCAGGAGAAGCACTGCTGTGAGGAGGCCCCTCGCCTGTGCCGCATCTCTCAGTGGCCGCACAGGGCCTCCAAATGAAGGGCAAACTCCTCGGCCTGTCTACGTGTCTCATGTCAGTGCCAGCCAGAGAGCCTTTGGCACAGAGGAAGCACTGAATGACAAGGTGGCCAGGATGACTCAGCCACCCCAGTGCTTACACAATGGGCCCAGGAGCCCTCAACCAAAGAGGGATGGGAGGTGATGAACACATATTTCAGTATTCTTGCCCCACAGAGAGACAATTCTGAGGAACGTTCTATACATTCTCTCAGAAGGTTTCTGGTGGAGTACCACCCAGTTGCCCGTAGCAGTAACTAGCTCGTTAATCAACCGGTTACTGACTTCCCCGCCTTCGTTGTCTCCCTTCCCTCCTGCTCACTGTACTTCATGAGATCAGCTCTTGGGCAAACTGCACGGACTCAAACCCTCAACCCAAACGTAGACAAACTGCTTTGTAGAGCTGGCTATAGTCTGGCGCCAGTCTTCCTTTCCAGCCCCTCCCCCAATATTCCCAGGTTGAAGCCTATGCCTCAGATATTCTGGACTAATTGCCATCCCCAAAGGATCACCAAGTTTCTCTGCCTCTGCGCGAAGATGCTCATGCTGTACCCACTCGTTGTCTGGAATTCCAAATGCCACCTTCTCTACTGTACCTCTGCCACCCATTCTAGGCAGAAGTGTCCTTCCCAGCTCCACGCTCCGATCACTCTTAGGTTCAACTGCCTGTATGGCTCTCATCACTTACCAGCTTGTTTATAAGTAATTCTGTCTCACAGCCTTTTGAAAGCACAAACTCCCCAACACAATGCCTTCTACAGAAGAGGTGCTAAATATGGCTTGAATAATTGTTCAAACATTTAACTAGTCTTTTACGTTCCTTGTTGAACTTCTCTTTCTGAAATGGGACTTATCAAGGGTCTCTCTCTATGAGGGACTTACAGCTTCAAATTTGGCGAGGCCCTCGTTGGAGGGGTATTAGCACAAGAATGCCCTGCATTCCCAGAGGAGGGTAAAAGAAACCTCCAACGTTCCTATAGTTTTAATTTGATTTAGATAAAAAAACACAGGGGCGCACTTTGTGGCAAGAGTAATCTCTCTGCATCTTTTCCTTCTCCTTTTCTTCCAGTGCCTCCTGCTGCTGCTATAGGTTCTCTAACAGGTGCAACGGATCCTTGGTACCCAAACGATGCATAGCTCAAATCTGAGTATTCCCACTGGGTCTTCCAGATTATCACTGGCTGGATTTTCCTCTTTAGCATTCTACCACAGGTTTGTTAATACATTGAATTCTATTAAATTATTTTCCTGCTCAAGGGAGAATTATCATTTCCATGTTCAGAATTTGTTTTGCATAATCTTCTTGCTCCAAATTAGTGTCCTAATACTCAGCTTTTCTATTTTAAGAGTAGACATTCTGTTTTCCTCCATATGATCTAGCTATTAAAAATGCATGTAGCAAGCTCTCAGGAAGGTAAGTTCACGTCTATTTTTAGCATAATCCATAGGTATTGATGCTGACCAACTTTTGAGTCACAAGGACTTTTATTTTGAGAGGCAGCAACATCATGAATGTTAATGATGGAAACATTTGGTATTAATAGTTTGTCAAGTTCATGTTTTCTCTTTCTCTGCACTTAGACTAACGTCATTCCCGTCTGATAAAAATATTTTTTAAAACCACCCATCCCCTTGCCCTACTCCAGTCCCAAGAAGAGCTTTCTGGGTGCTTAGTAACCATTTCCTGCAGAATAATGCTTCCTACACGGACATTAGATCTCTCAGGATGCAACTTGAGCTCTTTCTGTCTTCATCAGCGCCTGGGACCATAGGTGCTTTAATTATGGGGCCTGAGGGGCCAAGTAAAGCTTAGTGCCTCTTCCTCACATACTTGCAAATTCCAGGAAGGTGGCCTACCACCTTTATGACTGAGGTAAAGTCAAATCAAGCTCCTCTTAGGCTATTGTCTGTTCCAAGGGAAGGAGCAGGAAGTCTCATTTGAGCGTTGGGTCTAAGCTGCAGTTGACCAAGAGTTCTGTGTTTGAGGCCATGCGTGCTTACCTGCTCTCTGAAGTCTGGGGAAGAAACTTCTTTCCTTCTTTCCACCCCCCTCTCGTTCATCCCACAAGAGGCAGAGGCAGGTTACTCATGGGTGCCATAAAAGTATGGTAGGCTCCATCTTGTCTCTCTGACTCACCACCTCAGATAGCACCTCGATGCTGTGAAATTTCCTGTTTCCAAAACAGGCAGCTCACCTCTGAAGGCTTTCTGGGGATGCAGACTCAGGGACCCCTTGGAAGAACAGAAGGTGGCCCAAGATTTCCATTGAAGGGATCTCAAAAGCACATTTCTTTAGATTGTCCCAGAGGCAATGCAGAAATGGTACAGTGGGTACAGTATGTTGCAGATCATTGGTTCTCAGAATGCTCAGTGAAGAGATTTCCTTGGCATCCCATCCAGGTACATTGAGACCAAGAGACAACAGAGCACTGCTTTCATAAGGTACCAGAAGGTGACCGCAACTTAACACACACCTTAGCAAACACTCACCTTAGTAAAACACAGTTTCTGAGGATGCCTTCTATGCATCAACATCGCTGAAGAAGACAAGATCCAGACAACCTGGGACAAAGAGCTCAGGGATAAGTGGGAATGGGCGGTGGTCTTAGAGGTGAGTGTGCTGAGACCTCGGAGTCTCGGAGAAGGCAGGGCCCCATGTTCTTATGTACAAAGAACATCAAGAATGTCACCAGGGAAGAAGAGACTGAAGCGCCACCATCACACGTTGCTATCTGTATCCTTACAGAGGGCCTTGGCCTAAGGGACAGGGGACACTTGCCTGGTGGAACAAGGCATGGCCATGAGGCCAAAGGCACAGTTGTCTCTGTGGTGGGAGTGAGGGCTCCTCCTCTTCTTCTCACCTGGAAACATCTGTGCATAAACAGGGCACTTGCTGAGGGTCTCTGGAGTGGGGGCAGCAAGTTAGCAGAACTCTGCTGAGAACACAGGCAGGTGGGCAGCAGAGACCTGGTAAGAGTCAGGGTGGTGAAATCCCTCAGGGACTCAGGGCGCTATGCCTGATCTTCTCTGCCTGGATGAGAGAAGCCTAGCATCCTGGAGGTGGGCTGGGGCCCTGGGGATCTCTGCTGGTCTTGGGACTAGGGCAGGACAAGATTCCAAGCTGTAGAGGATGGAGGGTGATCTGAGAGACAGCTTCCAGAATGCAGCGAAAGTGACAGCCAGAAGACAGTACAAGTGAGGCAACAACCCATAGGGGCTGCACAGAGCTGGACTCCAGATACGAGGCCGTGACAGCATAGCGTCTGCCAACAACAGAAAATGAGCCTGACACTAACTGAGGCCAAAAAAGGTGAAAGAGTGGAAGAAAAGTCACAGAATCACAGGAAGTACTGAAGAGCCAGGTCTGGGAAAGACAGAAGCCAGGAGATAGCTGAACTCAGAAGTTTCTTTAGGGCTCTGTCTTTGGAAGATTCAGCTGCCTCTGCCTTTACTCCTTGTGTGACTAGTCTTGGATTCTCAAGAGAGTCTGAATGGCCCAGCCTGGGGCACATGACAAGTAGAAGGGTGAGCCAAGGGCACCCTGATGGACATGCCCACCAGGACCACAGGGAATGTGAGAAAGGCCATTTGGCAAAAGGAAAGTAGGATGTGGCTCCCAAGGAACAGAAAGAAGGAGGTTCTGTGCAAGATGAAACAAGAGATACCCACTTCAGGGCAGCTGGATGACAACCAGGGGTGTGAGAAGCTGAGTGGCAGGTAGAGAGGGCAAGGTGGAGAGGCACCTGAAGCAACAGTCACTTACAGCACTGTCACAGCCCCCACCAGGCTGACGGGAGCCGCTCACACACACGGAGCAGCCATCAAGTCAGACAGATGGCCTGTGAGAAGCCGATGGCCCCTTCCTCCTTGAGGGAGTCTCAAAGCATATGGTGTCGACATAGAGAACCTGCACCCCAGATTCTTGGCAGAGAGTGATCATAGCTTCAAACCTTCTACTGCTCATTTCTTATCAAAAGTTCGGTTGTGACTAGAAAAATATTTACAAAGGACCCGAAGACTACACAGTGCATCCATTTGATAGTTTGAATGTTATTCCAGATAGTTCCCCTTTTGTTGGGCCGTACTTGCTTTTGCACTTTCCCAGTTTTGTTCACTGACTTCGATATTACGCTATCAGCCTACATATCAGGATACGATAAGAAACGGTCTCATTAGCGTGGGGAGGTGGTGAGGGCTTGGCTCACTGGTCAGTCAGCAGAGCCTCTCGGAATCCCAAGGGAACTTTCCCTTCAAGTTTTAGTATCGGTCAAAGTTGTGTCCTTCGTGAGAATGGTTTGTTTTGTCCGAGTTATAGTTTATTCTCCTGTGTAAGTTTTGGACAAACTCCCCAGTTCTTCCTGGAGTGTTTCAGGATATAAATAAATAATAATAGAGACAAAACTATTTTTTCAACCTTTTTAAATCAGATAACTGCTACTACATTAAATATTTTGAAGGGTAAAAAGAAAAAAGTGTTGGAAGCCATCCAATTAATTATCAAACTAGAAAATCATGATATAAAAATTTTAGAACCTCACAAGCAATAATACGAAAAGTATAGACCAATCTTCATCATGAATATAGATACAAAAACCCAGAATAAAATGCCAGCAAATGGAGTTTGGCACAATGAAAAAAAAAAGAGTAAACCATGAGCTCACAGGCTTTGTTAGGATGAAAGCATAGCCTAGTATTAAGAAATGTGTAAATAGTAATCGTATGCTCACATAAAATCCTATGATTTGTCTCTCAATATATGTTGAAATGCTAATCCTTAAAATTTCACATCCACTCTTGACTCATTAGAAATCTAGGTATAGGGGCTGGCCCGGTGGTGTAGAGGTTAAGTTTGTGCACTCCACCTTGCTGGCCCAGTTCCACAGGTTTGGATCCCAGGTGCAGATCTATGCACCACTTATCAAGCCATGCTGTGACAGGCGTCCCACATATAAAATAGAGGAAGATGGGCACAGATGTTAGCTCAGGGCCTATCTTCCTCAAAAAAAAAAAAGAAAGAAAGAAAGAAATCTAGATATAGATAAATACATTCTTAAAAATATATTTGTATCAAACCGACAGCTATATTATTATTTGGGAAACACTGGGAGCATTCCCATTAAAATCAGGAATGAAATAAAAAAAGGTCTTTATCATCAACATCATTTATCAACATCATTTATAAACACTAGACAATGGAATAAAAATATGGACCAAAGATTTGAGACATAATCATAGGAAGAAAGTAGAAGGAGCTGTCATTACATGTAGTCGTTAAGACTGTGTATCTATAAACATCAAGAAAAAAAATTTAAGCAAAATGGCTGAATATAGATAAATGTCCAAAAATCCATAGCTACTCTATGTATTGGAAATAACTGTTAGAAAGTGTAATGATCCTATTTACAAAAGCAAGAGAAAATATGAAATACCCAAGAGCAAACTTAACGAGAAAGTTGTGGGAGCTACATGAATAAAATCACAAAGTTTTATTAAAATATTTAAAAGAAAAATTGAGTACATGGAGACTGTCTTTTTTTTTTTTCTTTGTTGAGGAAGATTAGCTCTGAGCTAACATCTGTGCCAATCTTCCTCCACTTTATTTGTAGGTTGCTGCCACAGCATGGCTGACGAGTGGTGCAGGTCTGTACTCAGAATTCAAACCCATGAATCTGGGCTGCCGAAGCAGAGCACACCGAACTTAACCACTAAGTCATGGGGCCAGCACTGTGGCACATACTCTTGACTGGAAAATCTGAAAATTGTAAGATGTCTGTTCTTCCAAAGTCAATTTATAGATTTAAACACAGATTTAAAGATTTAAAATACAAAATCCTTAAGGAATTTTGGAAGATGTTGTCAAAACGATTGTAAGTGTACCCAGACAAATAAAACAGGTAAGGACACCTTAGGTATTTCTGGTAAAAGGACATACTGAGCACTCCTTCTCCAACCATAATAAGGTGCAATGATTAATTCAGTTTGACACTGGCACTGAATATTTCGTAAATCCAATGGAGTAGAGGAGATGGCCAAAACAGAAGCTATCATATAAGGGTTTTAAAGAAATCCAAATACTTCTACTACCAATTCATTGACTGAGTGCTCCCAAAGCCTGCTGGGGAGAATTCGATTACAAACAAGGGAACAAAGGTAAAAATTGACACAAATGAAATCAGAAAGAAAACTAGTAAATATATGCAACAAACAGGAAAAAAGGATTGATAGCCTTAATACACAAAACACTCACACAGGAAAAATATAAGGCCTCGGGGCGCCAGCTCCATGGCCAAGTGGTTAAGTTCTCGCGCTCCGCTTGGGCAGCCCAGGGTTTTGCCGGTTCGGATCCTGGGCGTGGACATGGCACTGCTCATTAGGCCATGTTGAGGTGGCGTCCCACATGCCACACCTAGAAGGACCCACAACTGAAAATATATAACTATGTACTGTGGGGGGGCTTTGGGGAGAAAAAGGAAAAAAAATCTTTAAAAAATAAGGCCTCAGTAGATAAATGGGCAAAGAAATAAATTGGAAACTTCCAAGGAGGAACCATAGATGGTTAACAAATATTCAGTTTCACTAATACTCAATAAAAAAATTTTAAGCAGCAATATATCTTTCATTATCAAAATAATTTTTAAGTGAAAATTATTAATTAACTTAGATCACATCTATTTTCTTTAAGAATTTAAAGCAGTTTAAAAATACAGTTAATGACATCAAAATTATTTTTAAAGCAAGAAAATCAAATCAAAGCCAAAATAAGGTCAGACAATAAGCCCTCTGTGACACTGGAAAAGGAGCCACAGCCTGGCTTCTGAAGTCCCTAGTGGCCAGGTGGAGAAAGAAGCACAAGAAACACACGACTGTAGGGCTTCCCTTGACTGGGGATACCAGTTGTTTCCAAGGGCACAGTTCTCCTTGGCAGTGAAATATGAGAGTGATTTCTCCTTGACGTTGTCCTCAGGGGTCAAGAAGTGACAGACCCCATCTTCAACAGCATCTGTTGAAAGGGAGTCGTGTGTGGTTTTTTCTCACAGCACACCTTGATGTGAATCTCAATTCTGTTATTATGTAAAAGGAGGAGGAGCATATGACAATGGGACAACACAGAACACTGGTTATGGAACATCATGAAATGTCCTTTCTGATAAACTCCTGATGGCAGTTTGGATTGGTGCCGCTATCAGAGGTCTTAAGGGAATAATTTTCAGTACATGCCAAGAGCTCTAAAACCATTCCTACCATTTGATGCTACAGTCCCCTTTCAGAGTCTGACCTAAGGTGCAACCCTAAAAACAGGAAACCCTACCCACAAAGCTGCTCAATGCAGTATTATCTATAACTATGCAAAACTGGAAACAGCCTAAATATCTAACAACAGGAGGCTGGCTTAGCACACTGTGTGTACCTGTGTACACCACACAAATGCTTACAAGATATGCAACCATTCACATGACGTTAGTAAACAGTCTCCAACAATGTAGGGAAATCATTAAATTATATTAAGAGAAAAACACAGGTTATGAAACTGTATACGCAGTATGATCTCAACTCCATATACTGTATGACTAAAAGAATCACATGAAGGAAATGTTCAAAATGTTAACACTATTTTGTATTTTTCTATACTCCACAAAAAATGAGCTATTTCTTTTTAATCAGAAAAAATAAGTTTTACAGTTCATAGAAGACAGATGACTTACTGAATAGATATAATGATTGTTCCCACTGTACCTACCTCGATATGTTCTAGTCTCTGTGCAGAGGGAGTAGGACAAATATTTTATCCTAAGTCTCTGATTTGTAAGATTTCTGGTCTGGCGTCTTCTAAGAGACGTTCAGTCCTACGGCCTGGAGGTTTTGATGCAGGATACTTAAACATTTTACTTTTGAAAAAGTATGTTCCATTTAATATTTTTAGTCACAGGTTGCTGTTGGGTAATGTATTTTAAGAAAATTTCATCGGGCAAGGGATGTTGGGATACAGTATTTTAAAAACCATAAATGTTCCCACTTGTTGAAGCTACATTCAAATCAGTAGTTTGTTCTTCCTTGCAATCTTGTTTTTATATTATATGCAATAATTCTAGGAGACCAAAACATTCAAAGAATTCTTTTTTGCAGTGAAGTTTAAAGTTTGACGTTAAATAAGACTTAATTAACAACATCAAAACCAACCTTTAGCATATCAAAGACAGTAATAAATTACAAGGTTTGTTTTCCTTTTTAAGTTTCTCTTAGATCTAATACGTATGAGAAAAAGAGTCAAAAATAGCTTCCCATGTTTTTCCTTTGCCTATTCGTAAGTACATCATTCTTAGAACTTTGTTGTGTTTGATCTTAAAATCACTTTAATAACAGGAAAATATTAACTGTTAATAGAGCATTTTGATATTCTCCGAATACTGATATTTAAAGGAAAAAAGGTTAGGCAAAGGCTGACCTCAGCCTTCTGACCATCTCAATCCAATTCCTGCTGAGATATGAACTGGATTTCTACTGTGAGGGACCAGGGGAAGCAGGGTAAGATGGAGGCCTTCCTTGAGATCTGAACTGTAAACGTGTGGTAGGCAGGAGCAATTTCTTCCTGATTTGTTCTGGGTAGGACCTAGCAAAATACTCCACGAAGAGGAGAATTTGATAAATGCTTTGGGGAGGGTGATGGAGAAAGTGATATGCAATATACAAAACTAAAACAGAGATCCTTAAACCAAGGGACTCACTTTTGCCAAGGTTGCACTTAAAGGAAGTCTTCTACACTGTGGGAGGAGCCCTGCTGAAAGCATGATCCCGTCTCCTCTCGTGTCCAGGGCCTAAGCTCCAGGGTTTCTCTGAAGAAGGCCTGTACCTTGAGATGTGCAGTCTGCTTTCTCCTCTAGTGCTTTCTCAGATTTCTATTCCACAGGCTCCTCCCTCGTCCTGAAATCTAGTATTAGCTTTAATCTCCCCTCCACACTGTGCAGTAGTTAAGACGTATTACACAGTTGTAGGGGAAGAAGACAACTCCTCTGCCCTCTGGGTCCTTCTGGCTGGACTAAGAATTAAATTGACAGGAGACAGAATAACAGGAGAAAACCAAACAAAGTTTAACAACATGTATACATGGGAGAAACCCAGGAAAACTGGGTCACTCCAAAAATGGTGAAAGCCACCATCTTAAATACCATCTTTGGCTAAAGACAAAGGAGGATGTTGGGGGTGGTTGTTTGGGATTTCAAATGGAAGGAAGGCAATTTATGTGGAGAAGGAAAAGCAAATGTTTGATAAACAAATATTTGTTAGGTCATCTATGGACAACCTGACTCAAGAGACAGAACTTTGATAAAAAATGGGCTCAGCAAAGATCCTCCAAGTCTACCAATACCCAGAGTTATCTATGGTGATGGCTTGTCCTGGGGACAGGCCTTCTATCTTAAATTCTTTTGGGCAGTTAGGGGGAAGGTCAAAGTTTCTTTCAGAGTCTTTTGTCTTTAAAAATGATCAAGCCAAGGAGACACATTTTGGGGGGCAAATTCTGATCTCCCACAGTCCCACCTTTGGAACTTAAAGAAGTTTCACAGTCTAGAAGCTGAGTTGGTAGATTGTTCCCTTTCACTGAACATGTCTCTTGGTCCTGATAATATTTCAGTACAATTAAATTCATTTTAGAAGGCAGTGATGTAGGTGGGCTCTGAATGTTAGGCCTATATTATGTAAGCAAGCAATCAGGTATTTAATAAGAAGCATTTCAGGGGACCAGCCTGTGGCCAAGAGGTTAAGTTTGAGCACTCTACTTTGGTGACCCAGGGTTTCACTGGTTAGAATCCCAGGCACAGATGTGGCACTGCTCATTAGGCCACATTGAGGCAGTGTCCCACATGCCACAACTGGAAGGACACACAACTAAAATATACAACTACATACTTGGGGGATTTGGGGAGAAAAAGCAGGAAAAAAAAAGAAGACTGACAACAGTTGTTAGCTCAGGTGACAATCTTTGAAAAAAAAAAAAAGAAGAAGAAGCATTTCCATGGAGACAAAAAGAAAAACAAGGTTAATGGTTGGAGCAAATTATAAACCAGTTTCTGATCCCAGGGGACAACCAGTCAAGAAGATTTCCAGATGTTAGAGTCAAAGCATCTTTTGCAGTTTGAAATGTTTCTTATGATGTCATTGGGTGTTCAAGTATCTTTTTGAGTGGCTTATACGGTGACCGTCATGTTATCGTGGTGATCTCTAAAGTCCATTTCAAGTTGTCTAGCTTCAGTTTGCAGGGCTTTAGGAATAAGGGTGGTTTCAGTTCTCAATGATTCCAAATGAAAATGATGGAAAAGTTAAAAACTTTAGTTTTGGAGATCTGTGGCCAGATATTTCAGGAGGCTAGAGGGGATCAAGTCCAGTTTACAGACAAAAAACAAAAACCTCAAAGACAATTAACAGAGTTAGAATCTAATATCCATGAGTGTGTATTACGATGTTCTACTGGAACATAATTTTTCTCTTTAAAGTCACCCTCAATTTTACCAAAGATAGCCAAATTGAGACTCATTGGTTTGTAAAATAAGTCTAGTTTCAATAAACTTGGCCCGATTATTTCCATAAGTACAGCAAGAAGAGCAATTGATCATAAAGGCTCTTAAATCTGCTTTGCTGGAACTTTTTATAAGGAATCTCAGATTAACTTTAAAGGCCTCTTTCAGGAAAGCAAAACCAAGGACTTGTCATCAGATTCCACCTACAATACCCACAGATTTGGGTGAATTCTTCTCTTCTCGAGGTCTCCCAAATATCCTGAGGTTCTTTGCACCTGCCAAGGAAGTGACCTTCTTTACTCACCTGGTAAGGTTGTTGGGAACTCTGTAAGCAAGGTGCCCGGCCAATATTTCCATGTGGCTTTATTTGTTTCGTAACGCTAATCTTTGTCCTTCAAAACTGTTTTGGCCATATCCAAGTCTATGCATGTTTCTCTCAAATATGACATGCCAGTCAAAGCTTTGGTAATATAACCAATGTTTCCACTTTTGTTATAAGGAGAACAGATTCTTAGTGAATTTATGCAAACAACTATATTGTCATGAAAATAAGAATATTCCCTCACTAAGAGTTTCCAGATTCTTGAGGGGTCAGGTAGAGAGAAAAAGATAAACGTTTCAATTCTGTTTAGAAAGGTATAATTTGCCAAATTGCTATGAGTAATATTAGCTTCAGAGAAAAGAGAAAAAAATTTCCCTAAATCTGGAAAAGCCAAACATTAAAAAAATTTCAAATGAAAAGTCATCAAAATTACAGTCATCCTCATCAGTTCATTTCATTTAGTCTCATGTAGTCAACTTTTAATTTTGATCTTCTGTTAGCAGTTTCATGAAGTCATCAGTTTCCCCATTAGAGTTCTGTAATTTTTTTTTACCAAGCTCAGTTTTCTGATCTGAAAGTTTGTCAGAAACTTGTATTCTCAAGTAAATATCAGAGTCCTTTCCGTGAATCTCTCTGAAGATGAAATATATTTGCAAAAGCAGAGTAAAATAAAACTGTCTGTAAATGACAAAAGACTTAAAAATAGCAATTGACAAAGGAACTTGGCTATTTCTGTGACATATAGCACTGTTTAAGATAATAACTAGAATTAGACTGACAACCAAGACAGATCAGAATTTTAGGACTGTTATATAATTTTTAAAACACTTATGTCAATAACATCTACCAACATAATATCATAGGTCCCTAGGGAACAATGCTTGGTTATCCCTTTAACCATGGTGACAACTAAAGATTTTCAGGTGAATACAGAAAATTAAATAGCTGTAAGAAAACCTTAGCAGTTAATGTTTCAATATTTTATCTTATTTGGAAATGATCTAGATACTCAATGAATTTTCTGTCATTTAATTCAACCAAGGAAAATTTCAAAATTTCAAGTTACCAAATAGATTTTGGAAGTCATTTTAAACACTCATTCCATAAAATGTAATTATGGCTAAAAAAGTTTACTGCAAAACTTTTATCTTACTTACATCTATTTAGTTTACTTGTTTCCAATAATTATGCTTAGATTTCCTACAAGAACTTCATGAGACATTAGACAACATCAGCTATCATTCTAAGCTATTATGTTTGCTGACAAAGATAACATGAGCTTATTTGATTAGTAAACCCAGGCTACGTGTCTGCATCATATCCAATGTTGATAATTCTGAGGAAATGCCTATTGCAACCAAACCAACAAACTTAAATAAGCTTTTATTTACCAAAGATTAATTTATATCATGTTAGCTTGAAAAATATTTGGGTTACTTTCTATTACATCTACATAATTCTATACACATAATTTATATAAGTGCTTACTTTAAGCCAATTAAATAGAGCTCTTAATTTTGACCCTACCATCCAGAGGTAGAAAAATATCTCACATTTACAACATATACATACAGATATACATGAGCACACAGGTAGACACAGGCAGAGACCTTATAGCTTCTGTTAAATTTTTGTTATCAATCAGGTGCAATACAAAACTCACTAGTTTATGAGGAACATTTGCATTTCAAAGAACGGCCCTCAGGTCCTAGAGAAGATGGGAGCAGAAAAGCTACATCACAAAGGCGCAGAGACAGCAGTCATGTTTTCTTCAAGACGGAGTTTCTGGAGAATATTTGCCTTATCAGTTTCTAATGTCTCAATATCTAGGAGCATTTTGAGAGGAACAGGAGAGGCTTTGGGTTTGGCAGATGGACAAGTGAACTTTGAACTGCCTTCTAGAGCCACACCTCTGGCCTTGCAGATTTGCAAGATAAAGATAGTTACTTTCAGTTCCCCCAAAGAACAGGATTACAGTCCGAATGATAAAAGAAGTTGACCCACCCTTCCAGCTACATTTTCCAATTGCTTCTTTATATCAAGGAGATTTTTAAGTTAAGAGGTGAATCAAAAAATTTTTATGTTTTAAAACTTCAGGACAATGTATTGCACCTTTAAAAAGTCTGCGCAAAGTGTTTAATAAACTTCTTTCCACCTCTTTCCAGCATACAATTCAACTCTAGACCAGTTTACCCTGGAGGGGGTGGAGTTTTCATTAGCGAGTGTTAGACCATGAGAGGAAGCTGAGACCCCCCCAAATCTGATTAAGTTCTTAAGACTAGTCATTATAAGAGCTGTCTAAAAATTTTTCCAATTTAGAGATTTTTCCAATTTAAGGACCCATCCTCTGGCCATTAGCAAGTAGGATCTTAATAGTGACTCAAACCAATAAGCCTTTTATGGCTTCACCATGGATACAAGAATTGTCCCCAAAAGAGAGTGCAAAAGAAGCAGGCTTCACAAGATCCAGAAAGTTCACTCCCAAAAATAGTCCGAGAAAGCAAAGGCATTTGTTGTACAGGCAGTAGTGCACTAACAAGCAATGCAGATTGAGACAACAAAGGCCCCGATGGGCTGGGAACCCTCATGACAAACTCCCCTGGGAGCTGACACAGTCAGACAAACAGTATATCTCCGAACCCAGGTCTACTCAACTGACTGCCAAGATACAGGCCAGTACGTGCATCCTCTGGATGGTAGAGACCAGAGAGTTCACAAAGCTCAGCTCTCAAGACAAAGAACAAGACAAAAGAAAAAACCTCATCTTATATGCACATTAACAGCTTTAGCTGGGCCTTGGGCATCCCAGAGCCAAAGTAATATCTAGGCAGAAGGTGCTACCCAGTTGGGGATTGTGTGTTTTACAGAGTACCTTGCTACGTGGAAATTTTCTTAAGGTTAGCAGGGGACCTGTGTCATATTACCCTGTTCTATGAACAACTTATACTATCATGAGATCTTCTTGAGGTGGTAAGTGCCCTGATGATTCTTAACTGCTCATCCTGTGTCCACCAATATTGTGGCCCTTTGGCTTCCAAGATGCCCCTTAGCAACAGCTTTCACCTCATGTGCATATTAACCCACAGCAAAGTTTACTGAGGGCCAGCTCAGACGATAGGCTTGTAGAGATGCCTGCATTTTGTCCTATAGTTTTTTCTTTATATGACAAATGACACAAAAGACAAAAACAAGGAAAAACAGTGACCATCTCTGGAAGGAGAAGGATCAAAAAACCGATGAGTACTCAAACCAAATTTTCCAGAGTCACTGAATCCAAGAAGCTAGCTTCACCAATATTTTCTCCTGCTAATCCAAATTTAGAAAAGGAAAAAACTCACCACTCTCACTTACACTAGACCCTGCAGGCAGAGATCTGGGAGACTGACATGGCAAGAACTCTTAACCTACTGCTGTCTCTCATCAGGGGTCCAGACTGTCTCAGCTTCAGTAGTCCAGGAGTGAGCAGTGTCCAGCCAGCAAAGTTTTATCCCATTCTCATCACCAACCTGTAGGAGAGGAAAACAATTCCTCTACGTCCTAGGCCCTTCTGGCTGGTCTAAGAATTAAACTGACTTGAGATAGAATAACAGGAGAAAATCAAACAAGGTTAATAACATGTATACATGGGAGAAGCCCAGGAAAACAGAATCACTCCCAAAATGGCCGAAGACACCAACTTAAATACCATCTTCGACTAAAGACAAAGGAGGATGCTGGGGGTAGTGGTTTGGGACCTCAAGGGGGAGGAAGGCAACTTACATGGAGATGGAAAAGCAAATGTTTTATAACCAAATATTTGCTGGGCCATCTATAGACAATATGACCTGAGAGACAGAACTTTAATAAAAAATGGGCTCATCAAGGACCCTCCCAGTCTACCAACACCCAGAGTTATCTATAGTGATGGCCTGTCCTGGGGATAGGCTTTCTATCTTAAATTCTTTTAGATAGTTAGGCTGAAGGTCAAAGTTTCTTTCAGAGTCTTTTGTCCTTAAAAATAATCAAGCCAGAGATACGCATTTTGGGGGGCAAATTCCAAACCCCCACACAGTATACAAATTACTAGTCCAGTCTGAGAGTATGTTCTCATATTTATGCTGCAACACTGTTCATGTTCTTCTGTTATTTTCCTTCCTTATCTTCCCACTCCTTTATTGTCAGTATTCACTTTATTCTTTTTCTTATTGCTTATGTGTGTTTTGATTAACAACGCTCATAGGCATCCAGGGTACATCTGCCTTTCTGAATCATTCCCAGGATATCATATAAAGCTGTTTCAAAGTTGTTTATATCTCTTCGAATGTGTTTTAGAAACATAGTAAAAGAAAATAAAATGAATAAGTCCTTTAAGGATTAAATATAAATCTCTGGCAGAAGCAAAGTTATAAAATTGTAGTGTTGAATAAAAAATCTTGATACAAAAAGAGAATGAGACAATTCAGTCAGAAAGGAATTTATTAAAGGATATTAAGTAGCTCACAGTACCTTTGAGAGGACCAAAAGATCAGATTCTTCAGAGTCTACACAGTGGGAGTTAATGTCCACTATGGGATTCTCCAGTGAAGATCTCGCGGCCGCCAACATTGGGCACTGATACCATAACTCCGCCACTGATGGAGAGCTGGAACCCGCACCACCACTGCCCTCAAAAGTAGGACAGCTTCCCCACCGCCTCTGCCAGGAAATTGCTGTGGCTAGTGTTTGCTTTCCCACAACCTTTTCTTCCGAATCAAAGCCTTTCACAGAGATGTCCTAGGATGGGCAGAAGCTGTGCCTTTGCTGCAAGAGAAGCTGGGAAAGAGTTCCTACTTTCTCCCTAGGGGAAGTGGAACACAAAATGTCGGGGATCTTGCAAACACATGGGACAACAAAGCAAGACAATTCAATGGGGTAAACAACTCATCAGCTCCAGGAAGGAGAGGAGTCCTGTGGAGGGGCAATCTCCTTCTGATTGGATGAAGGCCATCGCGTATGATGATGCATGGGCTCATTTGTCTCCCAGTGTAAAGCAGGTCATTTTAGTGGGCTGAGGAGACTGTTCAGAGGGTTAAGGAAATTCCATAGTGTCAAGGAATTGCTTATCGTGTTGGGAGCAGGGCAACATGGTGGATAAGTGGGGGTGACTCTACCTTTCTCCATAGCATCTAAAGTCCGAATGCCTGCTTCATGGTCAGAAAAGCCCATGCAATTTAAAAGAGATATTGCTTTCTTCTCTCCACTGCTGTAAGAATTTATTTGGGTTTAATTAAAAGCAACTCCAATGACTTGGCTGTCTGCCATGGTAAGAAATGTAATATTACATTAGATATTTCATCTTCAAATTGACCCAAGCATATGACATGATCGTCAATAAAGAGCCTTTCCTGCTTCTCAGGATTTTTTGCCAAGTCACCAGAGTAAAGAGCTGAAAAGCAACAATAGGAATCAAACATAGGAAAATTACATAGTTTTCTTTCTCAGGTACAATAAAACCCTGATACCCATGTTCACATAACCATCCATCAGACCTCTCTCTCCTTCCCCCTTTCCCACACTCTAAAACACACCTCAAATTAAAAACCGACCCAGTTGTTATCAGAGATGATAGCAGGTTTTATAAATATTTTAGGGGCCACTAAGCTATGAGCGTCAGGAAAAAAGAAAATGCAGGAATATTTGAACTATTTCAGCTAAACATTCCTTCCTGGTTTCACATCCTAAGAGGGCAAAAAAGTGAACTAGAATATACACAACTCCCTGTGAAGAAAATATTGTCTTTGTTCTGCATTTGACACAAACATCATTCTGTAGGTTGACCCTTTTTGCAATTTTCTTGATGTAAATTTATTTCAAAATGTCTGTTTTAGAAAGCTTCAAATGAGTGAACACACTAGCATAAAGTTTAGGGGGCAGGTTTCCATGCCTCTGTGCATCCTATACCATCCTGCATACGGCGGGGCCTCAATACATACAGCTGAAAAAGATAATGATGTCTGATTCTGCATCCCCAAACTAAGAGTGTAAAGAGGAGAAAGTCTGGTCTATTACTCCACACATTTAGACGTAACTCATTCCCAGAAGACAATTTGGTGGGGAGGGAGGGCAGTGTTTCATCTCTTTCTTTCTGACTCGGCTATCTCCTGAACCAAACCACGTTCCTTGTTGGAGTAAAGATGACGAATCTGGGGCCGGCCCGGTGGCACAGCATTAAGTGTGCACATTCTGCTTCAATGGCCCAGGGTTTGAGGGTTCAGATCCCAGGTGCGGACATGGCACCACTTGGCAAGCCATGCTGTGGCAGCCATCCCACGTATAAAGTAGAGAAAGATGGGCATGGATGTTAGCTCAGAGCCAGTCTTCTTTGGCAAAAAGAGGAGGATTGGCAGTAGTTAGCTCAGGGCTAATCTTCCTCAGGGGGAAAAAAAAAAGATGACAAATCTAGGTGTTGAGGAGTTATTAGAAAATAATATGAGGAAATGATTTCAGTTATTTGTTTCTGGTAATACGAATAATAGAAAACACTTACATAACCTAACGTTCCATTCTTTCTCATAAGTCAGAATATTTGTGATCACTCATAGAACTTTGGAAATGATTTAATACACACATACTAAGGCATTCCAAATTTGAATAGATGCACAAGATCATGGTAAACTACTATAAAAGAATATTATAATGGAGTTTTACAAAATCTACATAAACTTGCCTCAGTATTCTGAAGTGATCTTGAAGTATTCTTATTTACATTTTAAACTGTGATTAAATTTGCTTTGCAATGCTCATTTCAAATTTCAACTTCTAGTCACACTCATAAGCCCAATCATTTTGCAATTTATTCTGTTTCAAATTTAATTCTGTAATAATGAAAAAATAGAATGTTCACTGCCTATTGGAATCTTCTCCTTCAACTCTTAGGAAGTTCCCAGTGTCTATGTTCTAATACACATTTAAAAATATGTCTTTGCCAACATTAGTTTCTCTTCACTCTGAGCTGTTTCTCCATAGAAATGAGAATTCAGTCAGCCGTGACAACTGGGACAAATAAACGTGACTTGGTTCTGGGCTGGCTTCAGGTGTGAAAGTCAGGACTGGACAGGACATGATCGCGTTGGAGTTGTCCTAGCAACAGACCACCCAACTCTCGCGATGAGCTGGGGTTCATGGGGGAGATTTGGTGCACCCAGGATCGGTCAAAGATCTGAAATGGGCTCCCCTGGCACAGGGCATAACTATCCCCTCAGACTCAGACTGCGCCTGGGTTATTCAGGCTCGCGTCAACTGAGGCAGCTCAGGCGAAGAGACACAGGTTCAGGGCCTCCCTTGGTGCCTTTCCCCTCACCCTCGCCAATTTCCTCTCTGCACCTGCATCCCTGGCGTTAATCCAGACATAGTGCCTGCCTCAGAGTAGCTGTATCAAATAAATAAATGCATACAAGAGGAGAAATCAAATATGCCATAATCGTACCTCTGTGGGCAACAAACTTGAACCATGCCTAAAAGAAATGTTCTCTCTAAAATAAAGATATGGCCATTAAATAGTCCCTAGAAAGTACTTCTCTAGTCAAATATAAGACAGAGAAAAAAAACAGTGAATAATTCAAATTACTCACAAACATTAACCCTATTTCAAGGAAAAATATTTTTTGCTTGCTATAATTTTTCAGAATGGCCATAAACCTTGATAAAAATTATAAGAACAATTAGTAAGAGCTTAACTTAACCCAGAATAAAGATAATAATAATCGCAGCCAGTCTCATTGCTCTATACTTTTACATACATTATAGTCCCTAATATTCCCCAAAACTCTAAGTAAGGGGCACTGGTATGCATTACAAGTGAGGAAACTGAGTCTGAGAGGTTGCGTAGCTTGCCCAAGGTACTCAGCAGCAGAAGTAAAATTCAAACTTACTGCATTCAGCATACAAGTGAACGACTGGAGCTCTGGTTATACCATAAAGCGATTTTATATAAAAATTGCCTCAAACTTTTTTCTTCTCATTAATTATTATTAACAGTTTCCATGTCTACAGTACCTTCGTGTGTACTACTACATTTGGTCCTCACCACACCCTATGAGATTTTCAGGGCAGATAGAAGGCCCTTCTTTTTATGGACAAGGGAAATTGCAGCTCAGGAGGTTTGACTTGCCAGAGTCACAAAGCTGGACCCAGAATCCAGTGGTCTTTTCATATTACATGTTGCCTGCTTGAAGCACGTCTCAAAACTAACAGACAATGGGTATTAAAGCAGCACAACTGAATTGCCTAAAAACAAAATGAAACCAAACAAAAAATACTGTGGTTGTTTAACAAAACCATAGTTCCAGATCAGAGCTAGTGATGGAAACCATTTCTTTTAGACTGTAAAAGACAAAGCCGCTATAAAATTATTTCCTGCAAAATAACTTTTGACAATGGAAAGTCACACTTGGCCTCTGACTAGTTTAGCTTGATGAGAACAGATCAACCTCACAGCATCACACGCTAATTGGTTAGCTCTCTCTGGGTCCATGGCTGAAGACTGAATGATATGTAACCTCTAAATCACAGCATCAAAATACCTGCTATTTGATCTGATGGCTGGTACATTCCAGACTAAAAATATATTTCCTCTCATTTCAATTCCAGAGACTGCATTGTATCCCAGAGCTTGTGTCAATCAAGGAGCTTTGTTGAGCAATGTGACACAGATTCATGACCCGAAGTGTTGAGTTGAAGAGATAAATGACACCTGAAACAGAGAAGGTCGGCTTTCTCCAGGCGTGGATGCTTGTTTTAGACTTCAGAATGCACAATAATTATCTGAAGTTCTTGAGTGGAACTTTATTGGTTCATATTGAAAAATTAGGAATTAAAACATCTTGTGCAGCCTTCAGTCTAAGCCAGCCTCATAAGCCAACGTGATGCGGAATGTGTACAAAGTCCTGACTCCTAAAATCTCTCCCCCCATTGGTTAATAACAATGTCCGAAATTCCATTGTAATGTTTTATTTTTCTGGGACTAATATTTTAAAATTAGTACAATATTAATATATACTATTATAATAGTTCATCATAATATGAATATATACTACTGTCATAGTATTATTTTATATATAATATATAATATAATTTACAATGATCTAAACCTTCCAAGATGGATTAATGAGCATTATTACAATTACACTAGCCAGAATTCATTTCTTATATTTTATTTTGAAATAATAGCTACTTTAGAATTGGACTCTGTTGGTTGACAGCAGATTTCAAAGGGGAGAAATTGCAGGATTGAGTTTTGATAAGATCCTCTGGTGGTGAGGACAGATCTTGGTTGGGCCCTCACTTAGAGCGTCAGAGAAGTCAGTGGCATGATGCGCTGGGCCATCAGATGGGCTCGAAGGATAAATCACAACAGTCATGCTTTCTTCCTAGCACCAGGTCCAAGTCCCCGGTAACGTGGCCCTGGGACTTCAGAACTTTAGGAGGTTTGGATGACACGTGATGATGAGCTCATCATGCCACGGAAGTCAGCCTGGAGCCTTTTATAGGTCAGTCACCAGCCTTTTATAAGGTTTACTACTGCGGTACCTTCTTCATTTACCTCCCAGTGACAGCTGCCCTCGATGAGGGCGACCCACGGAACAAATGAGACAGGAGGAGAATCTCACTTCATGCCCACAGGCCTGAATGTGAATATGCTTTCTCTTTCTAAAACCTGGTGCTCTGAAAATTCAAAAGGTTTTGATCGAATTTAATGTTTTAGAAAAACGAATTTTAAAAATATCGCAGACTTGATTGGAAGAAAATAAAATTTCCCAAAAAATCAAGCACCGAAATGTTTCGAATTTCCTCTTAGTTTGTAATATGCCTCCAAATGGCTTTCAGACCGGATCTTGCAGATGAAGATGCTACAGCACGGGGCACCGTGGCAGAGGACACCTGGATTTAGCATCTATGCTCCACAAACTGACCCAGTGGGGCTGCAGTTCCGATAAAATAAATCAACAGATTGCTCTGCAGACAAAAAACAAAGGGAAGGTCCCATGTTTTCTTTTCCTCACTTGTTCACTTTTCCAATTACCAAAGAAATTTTCCAATATAAGAGGTAAACATCCTTATTACAGATTATTTGGATAATTTACACAACTGTGGATAAATCAAAAACAGGAAAACCTTACTCTTAGTCCTACCACCCAGAAACAAGTGTTTGTTTGCTATTTTGATTTATCTCATTTGTCTTTTTGTATGACGCCTAGATTTTTATGGATTTTTTAAACTTAGTTTTTACCATGCTATTTACATAATTGCAATCATGCTGTATTTTATGACCTGCTTCCCCCATTAACATTATTGTAGAACTCAAGTTTTCTATTATATTGCAGATTATGTAAACATTACTTTTCATTGATGTATTGAGTGGAATACGTAATCAGTCTTCTAATTTTGGGTAATTGTAAATGTTTCCCTGTGTAAGCAATTCCGTGATGGATATCATTGTTGACCAAGCTTTGCTGGATTTGTGAACACTTACAATGGGTTTCCAGAACTGGGATGATTGGATCCAAAGGCATAAACATCTACATGACACATATTCTAAACGAAATCCTAAAGGGTTATCCCAAGTTAGTCTCTCAGCCGCAACTTTACCTCCTCCGTCTTCAACAGCTCTGGGTGTGATCATTTAAACATTTGCTGCTTTGATAAAGAGAAACGTTATTTTGTTGTTTCTCCTGGCATCGCTTTATTACTAGTGCAATTGAATATTTTCTTGCTATATTAGCTAAGTGGTTATATGGCATCTTCTGTGAATTCCTTACTCATATCGAACATTAAAGTCTACATTTTCTCTTAATGATTTTGAGATTATTTTATAAAGGTAACCTTTTATTTGTTACATTTGCTGCAGACTTCCATTGTTTATCTTTGTGTCAAGGTTTTAATTTAAAAAATTACAAACATTTTAAATTTGCATGTAGTCATATGTATTAATGCTTTACTTTGTGATCTGGTTTGCTTATTACCATTTTTTAATCCAGGGTGCTTTCTTCCCTGAGGCTTTCCCTTAGAGAAGTAACTTACCTATATTTGATGAGCAGGGAGAAGACCACATATTTCCAAACTTAAAATTCACCCTAGTTTGACTCTATTACTTGGTACAATTCCGAATTGTTACAGATCACTTTCTTTTGAGGATTTATTCCAGTGCATACAGATAAAAAGCCATCAGTGAGAACAGGGACTTATAAACAGATTTAAATGCCAGAGTTTTAAATGCTCTAGAGGGTTTTGATCAGGAATTGGAGGAGGAATATTAAGGTGGTAAATCTTTTATAGGAAATGAAAGAGGATTAAGGGAATGGATGAATGGCTAGCCAACACATGAGTGAAGGGATGCTGCCTGACCTACGCAAACTTCAGCATCCTCCAGCTCATGGGTGAACTCCATTTTCACCTTGGACTCGTCAATTTGGGATCCCCAGGCTGTGACTCTGGAGATCCCCAAGAGATGATCCCCAGGGTTTTTCTGCACATTTTCTCTCCTGCTTTCCAGTAATGTCTTCCTGCTGGGTTTGCGTACTCCTCCTCTCTAACCTCTCCGTCTTCAAAGATAGACAGGTTTAATCATCGAAGAAAAGGAACATCACAGTATTTGCCCTGTGTCAAGACCAAATTAATAATGCCACTTACAGCATCTCTTCAACCCTAGACATTTTTATGAATATTAATTGACTAAGTTGGGCAGCATTGAACCAGTATCTACAATATGGGTGATGATCGTTATAACAAGAACAATTACTGATCAAGTGTTTACTGTATGTTAGGCATTATTTCAAGTGCTTCACCTATATTAATCTCTATGCTGTGTGAGTTTGCTACCCATTATTGGCTGCATTTTGCAGACAAGGAAACCAAAGCACAGAGAGGTTGGATAAATGGCCCAAAGTTACACAGTTCATAAATGGTGGAACTAGGCAGGATTCAACCGGACTGTCCAGCTCTCACATTTCTGCTCTTCATGGTCATGATATACTGTTTGCCTGAGAAATCTGTTCTGCCTTGAGTAGAAATGATAATATTGTCAAAGCCATGTGACATAATACTGAAGCCTTTGTCACTAAATAAACACAAAAATTAAGCAAAATAATATAGTGAAAGCCGCTACTTACTGAAACACCAGGTTCCTCTGGGAAAGTATTTAATGTGGGAAACAGAAAACAAAAACAAATAAACAGCCCATCAAAACCATAACCCACAAACAAAAAAATAAAACAAAACAATTTGTTTCCTTATGTTCTTACCGACTTTCAACTCAAAGGGACATCACTTGTGTACTTACTTATCACGTAGAATCCCAGCACCTTAGAACTGGGCTCAGCTAGTCCTACCTGCCTCACACCTCCTGCAGAAATTCCTTTTGCAATAGTCCTGCCAATCATCACTCAGCCCTTGACGGAACACCCCCATTGACATAAGCTCATCAGTTAGTAAGATGGCCTCCTAGGTGGTGTTGAAAGATAAACTGAGGCATTCTATACATTTTAAGAGTTTATTTGAGTAAAAATCAATGCAAATCATGCAGCACTCAATCTAGCAGAAAGGAGCTCCAAAGAGCTGTACAAAATGACTTTTATAGGCAGAAAGGAGCAGGACAAGGAAGTGATGCTAGACAAAAAAGTGAGTTGGTTATCTCAAGGTTACCTTTGTTTAGGGGACGGCAGGGATCTATCAGGTAGATTACCTAACTAGTGGTGATTAGGCAATTCTTGACTGGTTTAAGATTCCGTTTCTCGAGAGCTGAAACTATAATTAAGTCTTGGTTTGGTGACATGGGGCTTTAGCATAAGTGACTCCATTTTGGGCCTGTTGCCTTGCTTTTTTTAACAGTGGGCAGTTTTCTTACCTAAAGTTGAAATTTGCGTATTTGTAAAATTCATTTATACATTCATCGAAGGTTTGCTGAACCCCTCTGCATGTCAGCCTCCACTGTGATACAGGCTCTGAGAAGCCGACGGAGACTAAGATGTGCACTTCATCTTCAAGGCACTTACATCTAGTACAATTTTTTTTAACTTAGAATTTTGCTTGTAACGATAGAGTATCCATTAATAGCATAATAATTTTTCCTTATCAATCACATGCAAGTTCCATAAATTGTTTTTAAAACAATCAGCTAAGGGGCTGGCCTGGTGGCGCAGTGGTTAAGTTCTCACGTTCCGCTTCTCGGCAGCCCAGGGTTCGCCGGTTTGGATCCCGGGTGCGGACATGGCACCGCTTGGCACGCCATGCTGTGGTAGGCGTGCCACATATAAAGTAGAGGAAGATGGGCATGGATGTTAGCTCAGGGCCAGCCTTCCTCAGCAAAAAGAGGAGGATTGGCAGTAGTTAGCTCAGGCTAATCTTCCTCAAAAATAAATAAATAAATAAATAAATAAATAAATAAATAAATAAATAAAGCAATCAGCTAAGTGCTTTAGCCTCATATTGGGAACAACCCAAATGCCATCGACAGCAGAATGGAAAGATACAATGTGGTATTCACTGTATGGATGCATTCAGACTACTGCTACTGCCTGAGAATGCACAACTTCAACCACTGGCAACCATGGGGCTGAGTCTCGCAGACATAACGTTGAGCAAAAGAAGCCCAACAAGAAAGAGTACGCACTACATGATTCCACTTATAATTATATAAAGTCCAAATGAGGCAAAACTAATCAATGCTATTAGAAAACAGATCTCGGTTACCCTTAGGGGCAGGAGACAGTGACCAGGAGAGACATGAGGGGACTTCTCGTGTGTTGGAAATGTTCTGTTTCTTAATCTGGGTGCTGGCTACTCAAGTGTGTTCACTTGGTGAAAATGCAGCAAGCTGTACACTTGAGATTTTTGTACTTCTCTATATGTGCATGAAACTTCCATCAAAAGTACACACACACACACACAAACATTATCAGAAACATTAGAAAAAAGTCCATCAGACTGAAGAAGAACAAGGTCAGATAATGGATAAAATTCAATTCACCGAATGGCTTGGAAGAGAGCCAAAGCATTGCCATTAATAAATATAGTCTTGGGGAAAAAAAATAGCCCCAATTTCCGTAATGGGAAAAGTCACTGGCAGAGCTCTGTGACACAAAATGAATGAACAAGGGCGGTCACATTCAGACCTTCCCTAAGAGCTGAGGAGTTCCGGGGCTGAGAGGCCATCTGAGAGAGCTCTGCTGGGAGGCGCGGGTCCCAGCGCCCTGGCTTGGAGCCACAGCCTTTTTTATTTTAAAAACGCTGACGTGGCAGCTCCGTTCCTTATTATGGGAGAACTGCTTTCTGTTCTTTGCATTTCATGTGAATGCTGTACTACTGTGGAGTGCACATCGGCTCTTAGAAAATAAGTTCTCACTCAGGGAAACCTGCAGAGGTTTCATGTTTGAGATAGCAAAACCTTCATATAATCATGGATTTGGACGGAATAGTCAATTGAAATAGATATATTCTCATGTATTCAGAGTTCCCTCAGTGGTCATTCTCCCCTCCTCTTTTCTGCTCATTTCTTAAGACCCCTCTTGAATGTCACCTCCTCCAGGAAGCCTTTCACAGAGCCCCTTCCTGATTCACTGCTTTCACATCTTCTTCCATCAAACTTTGTGTCTTTATTTTAGCATTTCTAAAGGGAGATAATATGGTACAGCGGTATGGTGGCCTTTGGATTACAAAGATCAAACTTTCTCAATTTCTCTAAGTCGAAATTTTCTTATTTTTCCAGTTGCAGGCTTGAGTTACTTTCATGATCGAGAACATCTGTAACACATCTGGCATATAGAAGACACTTGCTTCCCCCCTCACTCTGCTCTATTTGTTTCTGCTAACGTGTATCACCTCCTAATATGCAATAGCTCTCATATACAGAACCAAGTTTATGGTTCAGTATCTGAGCATAAGCTGCATGCACTCATTGTCTGTGTTGGTCGCTGACGAATTCCAAAAGCTTTGAACAGTGCCTGCAACATTGTAGGAGCTCCAGAAATGTCTGGGGAAGGAATTCCTTCTCACCCTTCCCGCTCTCCCACCCAGGAAGCCTGATGGACTTACCGACCTTCCCTAGATTCAAACTTTTGGAGGGCAGGGTCCCCCTCAACGCAGCTTCTTTTAGCCCCACAGAGCAAGGCACAGTGCTTTGTGAACGGGAGGCTACCTAGAAGTCAACATGCTATTAACACTCACACATAAAAGCAACCTAGGATAGATTCAAACAGTAAGGTTAAGAGCAACAAAACCTTGGCATCCACAGCATAAAAGAGCATAAACACCTTAGCTGAAAGCAGCATCCTGGGTACCAATAGATTAATTTATGTGTTGTTTTGGCTCAAGATTACAGCCAACTCACTCAATACATGTCAGTACAGAAAGGTGAGAGGAGAGGAAATAAACCAAAGCCAGAAGGGAGAAGTGCTTGAGGTTATTCGATGGAACTTTTTTCTGCTGTTTTTGGTTTGTCTATTTTACACTACAGCAGAAAGAATGGCTTGCAGATATACATAAAGAAATGAAACAAAATGCTTGGACAAAGCACTGGAAACTGTACAAATAAATAATTAAAGTGACTATACTCCATGCTTTTGGCCTCCACCAAAGGAAGTTTTGCAGTATAATCAATCTGGTGCTGCTTCACGTAGAAAGTGAAATATGCATTGGCTCCTGGATAGGGGTGGAGGAGGGGCGGTTGGAGATTGCTACCAAGAACTAGGAAGTACATTCTGGGCTCTCCTGAATTCTAGGAGAGGTAGGAGGAGTAGTGGTGAATCACCTGGGTTTTGAAATCCTGCAGGCTGAATTTGCATCTGGGTTCTACCACTTGCTAACTATAAGTGATTTTCACAACCTACTTAAGCTCCCTAACAGCGGGATTTCTCCAGAGCAAGTGATGGGAGAAAGAGTGAGAGAGAGAAGCTGCAGTCTTTCTTATCTTAATCTTGGAAGTGAGATACTAACTAGTACTTCTGCCGTATGTTATTGGTCACACAGACCAATCTTAGTACAATACAGAAAGACTACACAGGAGCATGACTATCAGGATGTGGGGCTCAGCTTGGAGGGTGGCTACCACAGACAGCTAGAACAGCTGTGGGCTGGCAGGCATCCTCTCTCTCCAGATGGGCTTTCCATATAGCTACCTTGGGCATTCTTATGCATGGAAGTCTCAAGGTAATCAGGTTTCCAACAAAGCAGTTTGCCTTACCCAGAGTGAGCATTCTAAGGCATAACATGGAAGCTGCCAGTCTTCCTAAGGCCTGGGTTTGGAAATATTGGAAACCACATCTGACCACATCCTGGTGGTCAAAGCAGACACAGAGTCCACCCAGTTTCATGGGTAGGAGAAACAAACTCCACTTCTTGGCCAGGTCACATTGCAAAAGAGTGTGTTGGATCAGAGAGGTCAGTCACAGCTTTTGTCGGAAATACAACCTACTACATGTGATAAAGAGGAGAGCAGCATTGGTTCTTTGGAAGCTGTTAATACTATGCTAGGCTGTGACACAAATTGAGACCTGGGGTTGGACAGAGGAGGTCCAATGCCCAGAGCTGTTCAGGGGCTGAACGCACTGCAGCTGGAATGAAGGAGCAGAGCCATGGAGGCTAGAAAGTGTGTGTCACTTGTGGGGCGGTATGGAAATTTCCCTGGCAGGAACAGGAAAGTCACATCAGGAACAGACAAGAGATGAGGACGGAGACAATGTCAAAGAGGCCTGATGCTAAACCGAGAACCCAGACTTAGAAGGAGCCTCTATAGATTCTGGAGGAAATGATGCCCTTAGAAATACTTTTGAAGCAAGGATCTTGACATTTATGAAACATTTACCATGTGCACTTGGCTAAGTATTTTACAGCCATTAGTTCATCTAACTTTTACAGCAAGCCTACAAAGTGAGTGTATCTTCATTTTTTTTTGATGAAGAAATTAAAGCTTAGGGAGTTTGAGTAACTTGCCAAAGTTCACAAAGCTAGTAAGTGGCAGATCTGGGCTTTGAACGCAGCTCTGTTTGAAACCCCATACTCTCAATTCATTCATTTCTTGTCATTACGAAGTCCCAAGAGAAGAAGCACCTGAACTAGGTGGACCCAAGGGACTGACCTACAGTCAAGATGGCGTAACTCCCAGAGTAACAACCACACAGCAGCGCCCTGGACAGAAGCAGGCACTGGCGTGACTGGATCACACAGGGAAAGGCACAGCTCTCCACAGTCACCAGGTGGATGGAGCCTGTGTAAACGTGGGCTGAGGGAGCTGGTGGACACAGCCAGAGGAGCTGCGCTCTGGAGAAGGCAGAGCAGAGGAAGTCTTCCAGATGTGGGGGGAGTTCTCAGAGGAGAAGACCCTAGTCTGCCTCCCTGTGCAAACGCTGTCTCCTTTGACTAATGGTGCAGCTTTAGGAAGAGCTTGTATAGAGCAATGAGGGAGACCAGGATCTCCACCAGAGAGCCAGGGCAGCTGAATCAACTCTGGTGCCCAACGGGGGTCAGGAGGTGGATGTTGGTGACCAATATTGCACCCAGATTGCCCTTACAACTAGTGTTCAATGACTTACCCCCACTTTTAGACCAAGGCTAGAGGGCTCTGCTATGGCCCTTCTCTGGCTGTGGCCCTCTTCATGAGACAAGGAGTCAGCCAGACCAAAGAGATGTGCCCACGTGAAACTCATTCCCCATCTTTAAATACCTGGCATCCCAGAATTTCCTGTCCAAATCTCTTGAGCTTGCTATCAGGGTCTCCACAGTCCTCTTTCCTGCATCCTTCTTCCTTAGGGTGAACTCTGCCACTGCTCTGTGCACCCCTAGGGCTGAACCACAAGGCTACCAGTTAGCAGCTAAGGGGGTATGAAAGGAGCTTGGATGTGCAGGAGAGGATGTCCACGTACATGTGCATGACGCCCTTTGCAATGAGGGATAAAGCCAGAGCAGGGAAGAGAAGGGGGCTGACTGGGGACTGGTGCAGAACACACAGAATACGGAGCTTGAAATTTGAATCTAGCGTTCCAGTTCATTCTGAAGGCAAATTTATGAAGGTAGGAGGATGGAGTATATTTTGTCTATCATTGGCTAGCTTATCTATAACTTTAAATATTTAGATGTACAGAGTGTGGTCCTCTATTGCATTCTTGCCCAAGCCCCACAGCAGTGGGCTGTGGATCCCTGCAGAAGCTTGAAGAGGCTGTTTGTTAGACCTGCTCTCTCCCCTCTGCTCCTCCCAGCCAGTTCAACTCGTGGGTCGCTCTGCCTGACAGTACCCCACACTCCAGTTCCCACGCTTTACCGTGGGAGTTCTTGACCATGTGCCTTGAGACAAGTAGAAAGCTGCCCATTTTGGTAAGCTGTGCTGCGACAACTTCCTCTGCTCCCTGAAGTAGGTGACTTTTAACTGTGCTGTACCCCTAGTCTCTCAATTTAAAAACATGTCAAGAAGAGTGGCATTCAAAATTGCTGCGACCTTTCAAGGCGAGCAACACTGCAAGGTTACAGAGTCGTGAGTGAGCTGTCATCTGCTGTCGTCACACCACTCCTATCTCATCAACCTACCAAGGTGGAGGGAGACTTGGCCTCCACATTTCATTCATGCAAATGTTCATAGTTAGCGCATTCACTCCAAAAGAAGCATCCAGAATTTAATCTGCTACTCCTGACCACATTGTTCTTCCTTTCCAGGGTCACTTTCTTTGTGCCAACTCCCTAAAACTGGCCTACAAACGTAATTCAAGTCTTCACAGAATTTAATATTGTACTTCCATTCAAGTGAATTATTTTGATTTGGCTCATGAAGACCATTTTTGCATCTTCTACTTGATGATATCAAAGGCATTTTCTGTTGCATTATTCAGTACCCTTTGAAGAAAATCCCATGCAATATGTTGTCCTTACAATTCAGTGCCAGGAAACAGTTTGTTTTACTGGAAGAACTGGAATGACTCCTTTAAACAGATCACAGTTGATTTTTAAGCCCATTATTTTTCTTCTTTGCACTAGCTGCTAAGAACCCCAGAGTCAAATTTAATACTCAGAGTAATTACCTTATTCCAGTTTCCTGACTCAATATTTCCTGTGTTCCTCAGTCGATATGCTATTTTACCTTTATTTTTTAACTAGTCTGTTGCATATGTGTTTTATGTGTGTTTTACGGCTAAAAGTTAAAGAGTTAATTTTTTTTAGAAGCAGGTAGATGTATACAGCTTATTGTAAATAAATGAACTCATAAGTATACACATACTTATTTTATTATGCTGTCCTTTGTATAAAAGATGCTATTCTTATTACCAACTCTTCTGGGAATATATTATAGGTTGACTTTTGGTAGCAATGAGTTGAACAGTGATACCCGTTGTCGCTGTCTCAGTTTCCTTTCAATTATAAAAGCCTATGGAAGACGAGGCATATGTCCACGTGAGCTGACAGGCGTGCTGGCTTGTGCTTCTAACCACAGACATGATCCCCTCTAAGTAGTTACCCCTCAGTTTCTTATCTACGCAAGGAGGCTGCATAGATAAGATCCCTTCCAGTTTTAATGTTTTCTATTCCATGCACTGAAACGTAACCAACTCGAGGTAACAAACTGCCTGCAAATGAGACGACCTCTGGTTTTCCTGTTCGATCCTCTGACGTGCTCCAGGAGGGTCAGCCTGCCCACGGAGGAGACGGGAGCTGCATCTCCAGGGTTGGGACAGCAGGGCCAAGTCAGAGGCAGCAAAACCAGTCACCACTGTTGAGGGCTAATTAGGAAGCGCAGGACAGGGCAGGGGCCCGTGCTGGCCACTCTTGGGTAGGAGGCTTAGGGCCCATCAGTGCCATTTCTTCTTCCAGGGTGTGGCCGTTTCTGCTGCTGACCTGAATGTCTAGCCCTGTGTAAAGCAATTGCTAAAAAAAAAAAAGGAGCCAATATCACTTTAGAAACACTAAAATGAGAGCCCTTGAGAACTGAAGCTTCGTATAATATCTCGTGCTGTAGCGCTATTTCTTCTGGAAAACAGGAGACCTAATTGAAGTTTCTCATGCGCTTCTCTGAGCGTTTACAAAGCAAAGCTGCACACTGACTCGATTACGAGGTCCCTCTGAGCTGTTGCAGACTTCTTCATTAGCACAAAGGGGTGGTGACAGATGCAATCAGAGCTGCCTTGCAGAAAGCTTTAATCTTCTCAGAGATGTTTCACACGCTATTCAAGAATTATGCAAAATGTAAAAGGGTTTAATTCCCAGTTTACTTTTTTGCCATCAGTTCAGAGCATATTGAGGATATTTTCTCCTTTATATACTAAGATAGGTTCAATTGCTCTTTAGGATTAAAATTTTCAGTGAGTGACCAGTACTGTGATAAAGTTTCCACATTATCACTTACTATGTGCCTGGAGCTTTATGTGCCTTATTTATAATTTATATGACAACCCTACAATATAAATATTATTACCACCACACAAGCCTCGTTTTTCAGATTTTGAAACTGGGGCCCATTGAAGTTAAGGGGCAAGCCCAAAGCTACATAACAGATAAGTGCTAGACCTGGGATTCTGGCCACAACCTGCCTGGCTCCCAATCCACGCTGCTTCCACTGTCGAGCGCTTCCCCAACCCTCAGTCCCTCACTTTGGCTTAAGGCAGAAGCTTTCGTTCATTCCTTCCTTCCTTCATTCATTCAAACACTTGGTTTGCACAGTTAGTGAACCAAGGCTTGTACACAGTGCAAGAAGAGGAATAAATAAGACATGGTCCTGGCCCCTAGAGAAATCACATTATTTTCTTCCACGCAACAGTTAATAAAAATAAAATAGCTATGGTCTTTGAATATTCACAATTAATAACATATATTTATATTCCATCTCATTCCAAAGGAAAGATTTTAGGAGACTCCTTTCAAAAACAAAAGCAAGTATATTTCGAGACCTCCCATTTCACTAGGTTTGCTTTGGGTCTTATGAACTGATGACTGAACTCCCTGTTCTCTTGCTCAGGCAAGACTGCAAGGATGACCCCATCCACACACTGCCTCAGGGAGCACAGGCAGCCAGCCAGCTTTCGGGAGGCCGAAAACCAAACAGGTGGGAGAGGCCTGGGTAAGGTGCTCAACTATTAAAATACTTCTATACCTGTTGGAAAGATTGTAACAGCAGCAGAACTAAGCAGTAGATGTAATTAATAATATAATTTATAACGTCAACTCATTAATTCAAGCTGATTATTGTGGAATGTCACACTGACCCTTAACAAGTGGGCCTCCTGTTGCAGTGTGACCTCGGTAATAATAGAGATACCGGATATACTAACATCTCAGGCAGTCTCTTAGGGGTTAGAGAATTGGGGAATGTAATTGCTATTTGATCAGCAGACGCGTGGAGAGGATTGAGGACCTCAAAAGAGAAGCGCCGCCTCTTGCTTCCTGAAACCACCACTCACTTGATGCTGCTCCCCTGCAGAGCCAGGTAACTGGACCTGGGGCAACGCCTGGCAGACACGGGGGGATCAAGGTGACAGCAGCAGTGCAGGAGAGTGCACAGCTTGCCTGCTGCTTCAGAGCCAGCCAGCATTGCCAAGGTGGCAGCCAGCTGGAGGGGTTGGTGGCCTGGGAGGTGGGGGGCCATCACTGGCAGGTGACCTGGGAGGTAGGAGTCCATCACTGGCAGACTCTGAGGCACAGACTTTCCTGAGTCCAGATCGTGTGGAAAGCACTGCCATCAGTGACGAGCGGGTAACGGGCCTGGTGACTGCAGCAGGGCCCCAGCAGGCAGGGACCCAACGGTGACCAATTTGACAGGGAAGTTGTTGGGAGACTTTGATGCAATCCCTTCACCAAGGGGTGGCTCAGAAGGGGCATCATTTAGCCTGACAGCCAGGTCAGACAAAAGACCACATCTGCAATTTTTAAAATTCAGCAAATCATTTCAAAAATATTAGAATGATTTATTTCCACAATTTATATTGCTTGGTGAATAGTTGTATGCTATATTGTTGAGTTGATTAAGAGAACAGAAGAGAATTTTTAAAGGTTAGATGTATATGTTAATTTATATTACCAAGATGATTATTAAGTACTGTTAAGAGTTTTAAGTGTCACCCATAGAAAAGCCCCAGACTGGAGCTAGCAAAACGGTCAGTGGCTATCTCCTCTCCAGCAGGAGGCACATTTTTAGCTGGGCTGCCCTGAGAGAGCCAGTCAGAATAGTGATGCCAACCACATGCATGGTGCCTCCTGGAACTGCGTAAAGTGATGACTCTGAGCCATGGATGTATCAAGAACGCATGCTTTCTTAATGCATATCACAGCATTGTTTGAGCAAATCAGTCATGCTTACTCTATGGGTCCTTTTCATTGCTAAGGTAATAATTTCCAGACAGCATTTACTTCTGTCAATTCTTGACCCATTACTTCTAGAATGCCCTGCAACCAGTGAGTCTGTGAAGCCCTCCACGGCCCCTTTCTTCCCCATAAGCTCTTGGATGGGTAGAGAAACAATTCCTACTCCTTGAACACGTGAGATGGAAAATTTTCCCAAAATAGAACTTTATGGGAATAAAGAAAACCAAGCCTCTGACCAAAGCAATGTCTTGTTGAAAAATTGTTAAACCAAACCAAAATATTAAATATCCTTTCCTATATAGAGTTCCTTAACAGCTGCATATATTAAGAAATAAAGCCTTTTTAAATTGCTCGGAACTTACTGGAATTTTAAAAATTAAATAGGGAACCAGCCCAATGGTGTAGTGGCTAAGTTCCTGGGCTCCATGTTGGCAGCCCAGAGTTTCACCAGATCAGATCCTGGGTGCGGACCTACACACCGCTCATCAAGCCATGCTGTGGCCACGTCCCACACAGAAGAACTAAAGGACTTACAACTAGGATATACAACTAGGGACTGGGGCTTTGGGGAGGAAAAATAAAAAAGAGGAAGATTGACAACAGATGTTAGCTCAGGGCCAATCTTCCTCACCAAAAAAGAAAAAATAAATAAATAAACAGGTAATCATTAAAGTCCTTCCCTTTAAAGTGATTTCTCTGACCTTTCAATCCCATGAAATAATCACCATAGAAACTGGGTCTGAGGCCACCTGAATCGAAATCTGCCTCTGCAACTGAAGGTCCCTATTCAATCAAGTTCTGAAAAGAAGTGATTGATACAGAGACTGAACCCACTTCAAGAACTTGCTCTGATTACAGACCCTGCTAGACGGGTCCATCCAGAGCTCTCTTTAAAAGGTGCCAGAATGCTTTTAAGCTGACATTCCGATTTTTATCCCAAAGAAAACATCACGTGGTAAATGCCGTTGTAATGGACAGTTGTAGGTTAAGCTGAATATTTTTAAAGCAAATTCTTCTTGGACCTGCGGAGGAGTCAAATGTGTGTTTACCCGTCCCTGAAATTACATGTGCTTATGAGGAGAGTGGATGAAAATGGTTAGAGACTGTAATTGGTGTAAGGGGAATAAGTGAGTTATTTCTAACACACAAATACTTTTTAGCATTGTAGTCGGGTTTAGGGCTTCCTCAGATTCTGGACGAGAAATCACTGTGAAGCTTGTTACGATGCAAATTTCTGTGCCCCGCCGCGTACATACGGAATGACTCTCTGGGAGTGGGGTTGGAGATCTACATTTTAACAACAACGCCAGTGATTGTTAAGAACAGAGATATTTGAGAGTACTTGTTCTATAGGAGACTGATGACGTTCATTCATTAGTGTTATTCATCCATCCATTTGTTTACTCCACAGCCGTTTATTGAGTGCCGTGTCTCAAGCGCTGGGAATATAGAAATGGATAAAATACAGTCTACGTTCTTCAGCAGCTTAAGGTCTAGATTTAATTTGCACCAGTCTTTCTCAACTGGGGGCAATATTGGCCCCCAGGGGACATTTAGCAATTTCTGGAAACATTTTTGGTTGTCACAATTGGGGGTGGGGGTGACGTCTAGTGAATAGAGGCCAGGAAGCTGCTATCCATCCTACAGCGCACAAGAGAGTTCTCTCCCCGACAGAAACAAAAATGATCCACCCTAAAATGTCGGTAGTGCTGAGGCTGAGAAATGCTGATTTGCACTGTACTGAGTCATTCAGCCCAGCCAACCATCACAATCCCCTAGCTTTCAAATAGCCACATCCTCCAAGTTACTGTCTAACTAATGTGCAGCTCTGTTCGAAAGTAGGGCTAAAACATGAATCATTAGATGCTAGAGTTAAACAAATCTTGATTTACAGTGTGAACAACAGAAGGGACTTTCATCTGTGCCATAATAAGGCCCCAGTGACATGATATCGTGACTCTGCCGACGTGATTTTATAAATAAAGACGTATTGCTAAACTGTTTTTGGATTATCTCTACATCGTTCAATTAACTAATAGTCCAGATGAGTTTAATAAACAATTTACTATCCTTAGAAGAAAAAGTGCTGTGGACTTGCACTTCCAGCCAAGATGGCATAACAGGGGTTGGATTTCCGTCCATTCCAAAACGACAATGGCAACGCCAAAAAAATCCCAGACAAAATCAATGAAAAAACAGTTTTCAAGGCACTGAATGTTAGGTAACAAAGGACAGTGATCTTGGGAGACAAAAACAAACATGGTGAGCCCTCTGATTGCCTCCAGCTTGCTGCCTGGAGAGTTTCTAAGCTGTGATGCAGGGAGGGGACATGCAGGTGACACCCCGCAGACTTTTTGAATTGAGGGAACCTTGCTCAGAGTTCAGGCAGACCAAGGCGCCTCCATTTTGCAGGATAGGGCACCAGAGAGGAGAATGCTGCACACAGAGAGAATTCTAGAGATCTGCAAAGGACTCCCCTCCACTGTTCGGCTGAGTACAGGTCACCATGTGCATGTGAGAAACCCCCCGAGGCTGGAAAGGAATACCTAGAGGATAGAGGAGATTGTACCTGAAGCTTGCACAGGACATGGAGCCTGCCTGCCCCACCAGCCAGAGTGGAGAGCCTCGTGGTCCGTGGGACGTTGGGTACAGCATGCAGAAGATCTTGCCTCAGTAATGAAGAATAACTAACCCTTGAGGAGCACCGGACCAGTCCCACCTAACACATCTTAAAAGCAAGATCCAAAAAGGATCGAACTATTTCTAAGTAACCTAACTGCATTCCAGAACAAGGCTCGAGAACACTTACCGACAGAGGTGTGATAATTAGTAGACAAGAAAACTATAAGAGTTATTACAACTGTATCCCAAATGTTCGAGCAGTTAGTAGAGCTGTGGATGATACGAATGAAATTATACAAAGGAACTGGAAGTCTCAGACTCTGTGACTGGGATGGACAATTTTACAACCAGTTGGAAAACAGTTGGCAGGTTTTTTTAAAGTTACACACCTATCATATGATCTAGTCATTCCTCTCTTTGGTATTCATCCAAACAAAATGAAAGTGTATGTCCACACAAAGACTTGAACATGAATATTTATAGCAGCTTTGTCTGTAATAGCCAAACACGGGAAACAATACAAGCATCCATCAGCAGGTGAATGGACAACCCCACTTTGGTACATCCGTGCAATCCAGCACCACCAGCAAGAAAAGGGGTGGGCTACTGATAAACAGCCCAATATAGATAAATCCTGAAACAATTATTCCGAGTGTAATAAGCCAGACTAAAAGGCAGTGTACATACTGTATGATTCCATTTATATAAAATTTTGAAAACTGCAAACTAATCTATAGTGATCAAAAGGAGACCAGGGGCTCCCAGGAGAGCGGGTGATGCAGGTAGAGGCAGGAGGAAGTGATGACAAGTGGGCACGAGGGAACTTTTGGGGATGATAGCTTTGTTCTTCACCTTGACTGTGGTGATGGTCACGTGTGACATATGTCATAATTTATCAAATGGTATGCTTTAAATATGTTCAGTTTACTGTATGCCAATTATGCCCCAATAACACTTTTGCCACAAGGTGGGGCTGAGGGAGAGTGTCTGCCTGCCTGCCCCCTGCCATCTGTGCCCTCCAGCCACCTGTGCTCCTCATTCACCTCTTGCCTCAGCAACTCCCACCTCCCTGGTGCCATCCGCAATCCTTCCCTTCACAGCGCCCTTGCTCTATGACCATCTCCAGGTCTCTCCTAGGCATCATCTTGATTTGTTTTCTTTATTTTAACCTTTCAAAATAAATACCTTACTTAGGCTTATTACCCCTCTTTCCTTCACCTTCTCTGACTCTTGAAATACCTGTAATTCGGCTTCCTACTTCCAGTGCTCAGTGACTAATGTTTCAAAGGTTACCACCATCACTGTTCAGAGTCGCAGCTGGCCACATGGCCTTGGCTCAGTTTCATACCTTGAGAGGCCCAAGTCCACCCTTTTGTCCCCAAGTACTTGGTCCAGCCCTATCTTGAATGGAGCCCCAGCTGTCAGGGCCTTTGTCCGGGTCCAACTCCCGTCCCCAGGCAGCTGTTCCCTGCTACAGCTTCAGGTCTTTCTTCTCTTCTCCACACAAAATGTCTCTTTCTGTCTTTTGGATTCAGCCCTCTATGAAATATTTTCTTTGATGTATTTTAGCCAGTATTTCTTTGTCTGATTGCTCTTTGCGTACTTGCCCGAGTGCCTCAACTAGACAGTAAGCCTCCGGGGGGGGATCACATCTTCGACTTTTTAGCACACGATCTCCCACCTAGCAGACCCTCAGCAGTTATTTGCGCAGTGAACAGTACTGTACTGGACTCATCAGTGTTTGTTGGCTGGAGGTTCAATAAAAGTACATGAAAAAATCTTCATTTGTACGCTTCACTGCACCCAGCATGGCACCACCTACAGCTTCCTTTTAATAGCATTGGGGTGTGAGAGAGAGAGAGAGAGTGTGTGTGAATTTGCTGGGCTGATTCTTATTTGAAGACATATCTTTGAATTTTTAGATGGGTAGCTCTCCGTCTTGTTCCATGCCTAGCTCACCTAAAGGACATCGTCATTTCCAGCTGCAATTGGCTTACCTAATTGTCACTTTGGGTGGGGGGGGGGGTGGGATGGCTTCCTAAAGGATGTATCAGAATCCTGGTACTTTTAAAATTCCTTCTCCACCCACCTCCCACCATCCTGCTTGAAAATCACTGCCTTAGTCATCAGACAAACTTCTGAAGAGCACTTCTCGTCTAAGCTAAAATTTCCCAGTGCCTGTTGTTCATTTTGCATCCTCACGTGTGTGGAACGGTCAGGCATGAACAAGCATTGTCACCTTGATTGGCTTCCCAAAGCCATATCGAAGGCTAATGGAGTGAAGCAGCAGAGATGGGCCATCTCACTCCCATTTTCCTCAACATGCTATTAGATACACGAACTCTTGGTCACCATACTGCACGTCTCTGGTATCCAGCTACAGTGCTGCAAATCAGGCATGTAGAAACTAATGTGCTTAATACAGAGAATAAAGACTTGGAGGTTTTTTTTTGTTTACAAAAACATAGAATTTTTCCAGATGTGATGATACGTCAGGGAATATTTTCCTGGTACATTCATTCTCTTACAGGGAGGAGATTTCCAACATATGACGCTTAAAGTGTTAGGCAGAGCTTGTAAAAGCCCTGCTTCCCTCTGCCATGGGTAAACAGCCCGGCAGGTTGTGAAAAGGCACGATGCCGTCTGAACATATTAGTCTCTTGGCTGTCTTGCTCAGACTGTCTATGCACCTCCTGACTGAATGTTCGCTGGCAGAATTCCCAGCCAGGAATGCCCTGCAGCCATCTGCTCTATCTCTGGTACCCGGCCTCTGTGCCAGGGGGACAGCAATCTTTCCCCTAGCACTGCGTAGGTGTTTGGACTGCTTAGGGCGACCTGGAAAAATTATTATGTGCTCAAGGCACGTGGGCTGTTTCTGTGCTATGACATTTTAATATACTTTGCTGTCCTGCATTTTCAAATTAATTCTGCTAGCTGTTGTAACCGTGCACAGATGCAGTATGGAGGGCTGAGGGCAGAGGGGGGAGAACAGCTCCCTGAAGGCAGCGCTGGGTGAGGGGAAAGCCCTGAGGGGGATCTGTGTCCAGTCTCTGTTTTACCTTTACCTGAAGGTGCAACTGGGAGCAAGTCACTCCATCTTCCACTTCCCTTGCATTAAAAAGGAAAGGCTTTCCCACAAGACCGACCACATAAAAACGGAACATCAAAAAACAAACCCACAAGATAAATGATTGACTGCAAAAGCAAACAAACAAACAAATCTTTTGCAATACTTATGGAAAGGAGTTAACATCCCTAATAAAGAGCTCCTATAAATTGGTGAAAATAAACAACAGACATAACGTATAAGAATAGTCAAACGACATGACAGGTTTCATGGAACATGAAAAGCAAATGACCAATTATAAGTGATAACATGCTCACAAATGTCAGGAAAAGTAAAGGTCAAGGCAACGTTGAACACCACATTTTTATGCATCTCACTAGCAAATAGGAAAGACAGAAAAAAAGGATGGTTACTATCCGGTGCTGGTGAGAGTGGCGGACGCGTCAGACACGGCGGGGAGGATGAACTGCGGCAAGCTCTTCGGGAAGTGATCTGACAACGCCTTCAACTTCCAGCAATCTCCTCTGAGGGGCTCTACCCTGTAGAAACAGAAGCAACGTTGTTTCAAGATACATGCATGGAGATC
This sequence comes from Equus quagga, assembly GCF_021613505.1. Lineage (NCBI taxonomy): Eukaryota > Metazoa > Chordata > Mammalia > Perissodactyla > Equidae > Equus > Equus quagga. The sequence continues at coordinate 130,574,203 of NC_060273.1, forward strand.
ATTGTCACAGAGCGGGAGAGAAGAACCCGGAAAATAACCGAAATCTCCATTAATAGAGAAAGGGTTGAATGAAATACTCTATATGAGGGAGTGACTTTGCTCCCCAGGGACATTGGGCACTATGTGGAGATAGTTTCGATGGTCACAATGAGAGGCTGAGCGCTACTGGCATCTGGCGGGTGGAGGCCAGGGATGTCCCTAAGCATCTTACAATGCACAGGACAGCCGCCCCGAACAAAGAATTGTCTGGCCCAAAATATCGATATGCTGAGATTGAGAAACTTCTGCGTGTGTGTGTGTGTGCGTGTGCTGAAGGTGAGTCCTTCAGACAATATTAAGTTAAAGAAAAAGCTACAGAGTGATTTATAAGATTCTATTTTTTAAAAATCTTAGGAAAAAACTCCAAACAAGCATATATATATATGTATCTTTGCAGGAGCACGGTATAAAGTATGGAAGTGTTTATACCAGACTGGTAACACTACCTACCTTGGGAAGGACTAAGGCTGCGTATGAGAAGAAATACCCCCTCCACACACAAACACACACGTGCTCCTCTACTCCTGTTAGGGGTTGGCTGAATTGGAATCATACGGGATGCTTTTGAAAAAATTTTTTTTCCTGGCCATAGTCCAGATTTCTTGCATGAAATACTCTGGATCTGAACATTTCAAAAGCTTTTGACTTTTCCCCAAAAAAAATTGTCCTTCGGAAAAGAGAGAGCTGCCTTCCATTTAAGTCCTTACAAAGCATCTCTTGCCATGAGAGCTCTCTCAGTTACTTTATTTTACAGCAAAGCACTGTTTTGGGAAAAATATAGTAGCCTGAAAGCCAGGACCAATGCTTATGGAGGTCATGTGACAGAATTTCGTTACGTCCTCATATGGAGGAGAAAGAGAGCCCTGGTCCCTTCATCCCCTTGTAAGGGCACCAGGCCTGTCATAGAGGCTCCACTCCCATGACCCCATCCAAACCCAATTACCCCTCAAAGGCTGCCTTCTAAAAACCATCACCTTGAGAATTAGGTCTTCAACACATGGACTTGGGAGGGACACAACATTCAGTCCGTAGCAATGTCCCTACAGTGTCCAATTACTTCATGCCTTTGCCTTCTGGGGAAGATGAAGTTTCCCAGCAGAGGATTGTATTTTAGCTGGTGGAAAGGAGAGGAAGAGGAATTTCTATGGGATAGTCCTTGCAGGTGATATAGTGACAACACTCTGCAATGCTAACTCAATTTGTTGTAATATGCAAGACGGCATGAGTGAAAGAAAACAGAGCCGTGTGGATCAGAGGCCAGGCCTTGTGATGCTGAAGCGTGCACTGTTCTGTCCTTCTAGCACTTGTCACTCATGGGAAGTCAGGTACCTGGAAGGTACTTTGATATTTTAAGGCCAGGAGGGCATCTGTTGATGCACCAGGCATGCTGAGAAGCGCAAATCATTTTTCAATGCATTAAATGACACTGGTGAGTTAATGCAGATGCTAGACATTGGCACCAGGGAGAGAGTGGGAGACAGAGGGGAGCTGTCTCAGTGAGCTTCAGTCTCAGCCTAGCCTGGCCACGGCTCCAAAATGGCATGGAATAAATCATTTTGACCTTGGCTCCCTGTTCTGTCCAATGGGATTGTTAGTGCCTGCCTTGAAGAATGAGGACTAGAAATGACCCAAGAATGGTTGAAGAAGACACAACATGGTATTAATAATTTCAATGATTTTCACGATGACGTTCATTTTTATTTTAAGAACAAGATCAAATAACTTTTTATTCACCTACAAGATCTTAATATAGTGAAAGGTCAGTTAAAAGCTTCTGTCATGATTCAATACCCATGCACTTTTGAATGTTGAATTATGAAACTAAAAACTTCCAGAGGATTAATGGGATGAAATGGAAGAAAGAGAAGTTTCAAATGAATCATCAGCAAAAATGTCCTTTCAATTATAAAATGACTTTTCCGGGAAAGGAATAAAGCTGATATTACCAGAACAAATAAATACCTAAGCATCTTTAGACCTGTCCTGTATCACTTGTAACTTCATATTTTTCAAATTAAATTCAGTTCTCCAAATATTAATCAGTCTCATTATGTATAAGGCATTTTGCCGGGTCCTGGGGATAGTGAGATGAATGTGAAACAGGACAAAGATGGGACGTTAAAATTGCCATGATGACAGCTAAAGGGGTTGATAAAATCAATCTGTATCGTGGTAACCGAATGAAACATGATGCTGCTAATAAGAGAATGCAGTTTGTTTCTAGAACGGACATTCATTTGTTATGATCAAATGTTTTCCTCTTTCTGTACTTGGAAATGTTGCTTCAAGCTCATAGAATTCACATTTTCAAGTTTCATAAAGTAGTACAAATCAAGTCATTAATTGGATATTCATGATAAATATATGAATTGAAGAATTTAACATAAGTTGTATTATTGTTTACTAGGGTAAATAAAGCTTGCAAACAAAGAAACCTAATTAATCTTCATGTTAATCTCATAAAAAACACTGCTGTCTTATGCCCTTTATGGCCAGATACCTATCAATGGCCTTGGACCATCAGGTGGAAAACCAAAACAGTCGCTGGAACAGACCAATGATTTCTTCATGTACCCACCATACTTATTGTATTAATTAGATTAACATTAGCTGCTGAGCAAATAAATCCTAAAATTTTAGCAACCCGACACAATAAAATTTTATTTCTTGCTCACTTTCCAGTCTAATGTTAGTGTTCCTGCTCGGTCGTTGCCTTCAATATGGTCATTCAGGAGCCAAGGTTCCTTCCTTCTTAGAGCTGGGCCTCTTATAGCGTCTCGGAATCTTCTGCATTCAGCAGGTAATGTGGAAAGAGAGAGGGTGGAAATAGTACAGTTGTTTTGGCCCAGAAGAGACACCTAGCACTTCCACTCACATTCCACTGGGAAGAAGCAGTCACCCGGCCACAACTAAATGCAAGGCCTAGCCCGGCGCCCAGGACAAGGAGGAGAGGAATAGGTTGGTTAACAGCCACACTCCACCCTTCGGGTCTTCCCGCAAGGGAACACGATCAGTCTCTCTGCAAGGGAGACAATCCACGTCCCATTCACAGTCTCTGATTCTAGTGCCAAATCTGGGGTCTCCAGGAGACGAACTACCCTCCCCATCAGATCTGTATGTTGCTCTTAATGATCCAATAACCTTTGAACTAAAAAGAGAGTTTTTCTGCCACTCCTTGCCCCCAACATACAACAGATGAGCAGGGACAGAATAACTATAATAAAACTCCCATCCAGAAAAGTGAAGAATGGAAAACATACAACAGTCTCTGGTCCATAGCAATGGTGAAATCCTACAGACATTTGTGAGGTATCTTTTGACTTGGGTAGGTGAATTCCCTTCATTTGACCCAGATTCTACATTCTAGAAGGAAGCCTCTTGCCCATTATCCTTCATGGCCCCTGGATCTTCCCTTTAGGAAGTTCTTCTTTATCTATCATCTTCCAAGGCCACATCTGAAATAGGCATTGGGGACTATGCCCTCTTTGAAAGCCATACAGCCCATTTTGAGCAAGTGCAGGCTTAGGGACTCAGAGGTTGTTTTAAAACCGTAATAGTTATGCCACAACCAGAAGGACCCACAGCTAACATATACAGCTATGTACTGGGGGGATTTGGGGAGAAAAAAAGCAGAAAAAGAAAAACCCTGTAATAGTCAAAGGTTTCTTATTCTGAGCTCATAGTTCTTTTGGCAATACAGTTTCTACGAAACCTTAGTAGTCTTTTGATTGTTTTATGCCACTAAGTTTTGGGCTGTTACGTTGCCTTAGTAACTGGAACGCTATCCGAGACTTCATCCAATGACATGGGTCATACATCCGTGTGTCCCAGAGTCCATCACTCAAAACCTAGAGATTTGCTGTTACTTCTGTCCATCAAAGAATTTAAAAGGACATCCAATTTGTTATCCATGGCAACATTTTTTAAAAGCCCTTTCTCTTTCCTTCACATTATACTGTGTTTTAAACTTTCTTCCTTACCCTCCCCTCTTTACCAATATTCTCTTAAGTTATCCCCATTTGTATGGCCTTCTTTTCTTCTCTTCTCCCTCTTTAACCTTTTTCTCTCATTCATGCCACAAAACACAAATCCCTCATGCCACATTTTTGGCTTTTTTTACTTAATTGGCCCAACCATAATAAGGCCCAGATATGTGGCAGTGGTAGGGAAATGAAGCAGGTAACACCCAAATTTGACAGTGAAGGTGGAAGGAGGGAAAAAAAGTGAATCATACTCTTGCAGGGATAACTTTTATCCTCATTGCGCTTGCATGTTCATTATGCTTTCCCCGCTGCCTCTTTCCCTGAAGGAACGTCCTCAGATTTACTCGACACAATGCTTCAGCTACTGCCCCATCATTCTTCCTTTTACTGTCATCTTCTCCAAAGGAGGGCATATGCTTATTTCTCCGTTTCTCAGGCTCCATTTACTTCTCAACCCATTGCAATATGACGTCTGCCCTCACAAGTCTATCAAAATCCCTCTAGGGTCACCAAATGGTCAGAAAATTGCTACATTCAGTGGTCTCTCTGGAATATAGGATACCCTGATACCGCCTCCTGGAAACTTCTCTCCTTGACTTCCAGAACCTCCTGCTTCTCTTTCTTCTTCTTATCCCGCAGCTGAAACAGTGATCCAGCTGTTGATTAGATTCTCTATTAGTGGTTGCTTTTTTCTCTTTTTACTAGTCTCCTCTTCCTCAAGGAAATTGGGACAAATTCCCCGGGAATAGGAGAGAGCGTGATCACGCGGTATCTCCCGATGTCACACTAAAAAGGATGCCTGCTACAGACCAGAAATCCACGAGAGCCCGCAGAATCCTCAATCTTTTCCTATTTTGGATTGAGTTTTCTATCTCTACTGCACTACACAAAGAACGGCGGTGACATATTATTGGAAAGTCAACTCTTGGACTAAAAAATGATTCATAGATTCATTCTCTGTGATTTACATGTTGTAGAATTTGGATTTAAAATTTCGAGTATCTTAGCAATATCTTACCCACATCATTGTTTAAATTAATGCCATTCCACAAACACCTTATCAAAAACACTGATTTTCTTATTACTTTTCCCCAAAAAACTTATTTACATTCATATGATCATTAAGAAGTCTACAGAGATCAGATATTTTGAAATTAGAAGGGAACCATAGGTCCTGCAATGAGGATTATATGAGAAATTTTCATTACGCTTTAAGAAAGAGATACATTTTTCTTATGTATTTTGTGGGGTTCTTTTGGTGAGGAAGATTGGCCCTGAGCTAACATCTGTTGCCAATCTGCCTCTTTTTCTTATTTCTTCCCCAAAGCCCAAGTACGTAGTTGTATATCCTAGTTGTAAGTCATTCTAGTTCTTCTATGTGGGATGCCACCAAGGCTTGGACTGATGAGCAGTGCTCGGTCTGTGCTCAGGATCCAAACTGGCAAACCCCCGGCTGCAGAAGCAGAGTGTGTGAACTTAACCACTCGGCCATGGGGCCGGCTCCCTGAAGACAAGTTTTTCATGAAATTTGAGAGTTAAGTTGCAGAGAACAGTATCCACTGCTACTAGTTTAAGCGGGATGGGATTTATTAAGATATATTAAATGGCTTCAGAATCATGGGGATGGCCGAAGAAAGGGCCTCTTGGATGAGTTTTTAGGGACAAAACCACACTGTAGAATTGGGCCAGTGGGGGACCTGCTGCCTCTTCTACTATCAGAAAGCCACCAGCTCAAGAACAATGCTGCCACTGCCACAATCAGGACTGTGTAAAATCATGAGGCTGCCGCACGAGGACCACACATGCAAGCCAATGGACACCTCAGCCTCATCTCCCACAAAGCTTGTGACCGGACACTGGGGTCACCATCCCTCGACAAGCAGCACAAATGACACTTTTTGCCACTTCTCAAATCTTGCATGACTGCATCTGATTGGTACCTGAGTCACATCCATAAGCTTAGCTGCAGGGAAATCTGAGGAGGCAGATGTTAGTTTTCCCTTATCCTCTTATCCACCCCAGCAGGAAAAGATGTTAATGGATTCCTGAAAGCGAGTAGCTGTAGTTGAATGTTAAATGTATTTGGTATTGGCTAAATATGAAGTTTCAGAAGACACACTAATCTACACTATGAAGACTAATGAGGAAATGCTGAAGTCTTAATTTTAAAACTCAGTGCTAGAGATTACCTAACAAAAATTAACTCATTATTATCAATAAAGTACCAGGCATGGTGGAATGGCAGTTTCTGGTTAGGTCTTAGATTATGTATTCAGTAGAAAAACAAAACAATGCTGAAAGTAAAGCTGCATGCCCAGGGAGCCTCCAGTGGACTGGGGAGAGAGGCTGTGAGTGCTGTGCAGGGCTAATGTAAGTTCATTTCCTCATGATGAAATTATAGGGGGGTTGTTTATAATCAAGTAAAGTATAACTCTCCACCTCTCAATAATGAGTGAGAAATTACTCTGGAAAGGGTGGTGAATTGTGATGATAAACACAGCAGCTTTGATGTGGCTAATGCAGGTGTGCATCTTAGTAAAGCTGATGACATTCATCGCCTTCTTACTGAACCAGGAAAGGGGACTCCCTCTGTGGGTGGCGTGGGGCTGAGAGAAAGCCATGTCCTCGAGGTTCTCTACAACAATGGCAATCGGAATGTTTCACGTGGTTATTTGATACCAAGTGAAATGGATTCAGGCTGCCATTTATTGAGTAGCTTCTGCAGTCCACATTGAATAAAGTGCTTTATGTTGTTTTATTCATTGCATCATCATAAGGACCCTGGACAGTGGTATTCTTTACCGTTCACACCATCTTACAAAGGAAAAACCTCAGGTTCAGAAAGGATACGTGATTTACACAAGACCTTGGAGGTAGTGAGATACTGAGAGATTTTAAACTCAAATCTGTCTACTCAGATCGGTAGTGGAAACGCCTTGGTTATGCCTGTCCAGCATTCTTTCCGCTTCTTGTGGTTTGGCTGCTCCCAGGCTTGGCGTGAGACCCAGGCACTGTTGATCAGGTCACCGTGTCCTCCTGGGCACAGTGACCAGAAATGTCATGTGACACAAGCACAGCATCTCAAAGAGAATTGCATGGCTTTTTCTGGAGAAAATTTTTAAAAGGGACCTTCTCTCTTTTCTGCTGCACTAGGATTTTGAAGGTATACGCCTATAATAGCTGACAACCTCTTGCTACCAAAAGGAGAGGGTGTGCTAAGAATGGGGCCAACGCAGTGGAAAGTAGAGATGAGAGCTGGAGAAAGATTGGTCTCAACAATATCTTTTAAGCATCTAAATCCAGACATCCTGAATCCAGAGAACTCATGGAGTTTTCAAGTATCTAAAGAAATTAATTCCTTCACTTCCTAAAGTCTGTTTAGTACAAACTCCGAAGTTCATGTTCTTTCCCTTGGATCACACTATTTTAACTATCAGAGAATAAACGACCTCCAAAATAAAATAAAAATAAGACTTAATATATCAACAATCATAGGGGCCAGTCCAGTGGTGCAGCAGTTAAGTGCACACATTCTGCTTCGGTGGCCCGGGGTTCACTGGTTCAGATACTAGGTGCAGACATGGCACTGCTTGGCACGCCATGCTGTGGTGGGCGTCCCACATAGAAAGTAGAGGAAGATGGGCACGGGTGTTAGCTCAGGGCCAGCCTTCCTCAGCAAAAACACCCCCAAAAACACACACACAAAGACAATTATGTATATAGTTGTGTTTATGATATATTCTCTCTCTTATCTGTAAAAGTGACTATTAAAATCATTTTAAGAGATTTTGAGTAAAAAAAAGATGATTTGAATAATTTTGCCACAAGATAAATTACTTGAACAAGTCATAAAATCTTACTGGGAAATTTCTCAAGACAGTCTTATACATTAATAACAGCTTACCCCTTAACATTGTATTCCACATGCCTTCTTCGTCACAAGCCAATAATGAGTGACATAAATTAAGAGGCTTTGTGAAACTAAGAAAAGCATAAGTCTATAAATATAAAACATATTTCTTTAAGATTATTTCTCAGAATCAAATTTATTGGTAATTGCAATGTTTCCCCATAGAATGTGTCTCAAAAGCATAGACAAGGATGGGCAACACACAGTAGTTCTATAAGTAGGAAGAGAGGGCCTAGAACACCAGCTCCTTCTTACTCATTCTAATTATTTATTTCATTTATTATTTTTTTTGCAGGGAAAGTTTCTCCCTGAGCTAACATCTCTTGCCAGTCTTCCTCTTTTTTTCCCTCCCCAGAGCCCCAGTACATGGTCGTACATCCTAGTGTAAACTATTCTAGTTCTTCTGTGTGAGCCACCGCCACAGCATGATAACTGACAGATGGGTGCTGTCGTTTGGAGACTGGGAAGTGAACCCCAGCTGCTGGAGCCGGGAGAGCACTGAACTTGAACCACTAGGCCATCAGGGCTGGCTCTCATTCTAATTATTAACCAAGGACATGTATCGGGCAGGTGAGGCCAGAGAGCTGAAAATAAAAGTCCAAATTTCAGTGGGCTTTAATTTTGTTCAGCTTTACTTTTTGCTCATGGCACATGTGCAATGTGCATCACGGACCCTGCTCCATATAATCACTCGGGGATGGGGGCTCCACCAGCCTGCAGCTGCACCATCTAGAAGATTCTGCTTCCTTCTCTGCTGTGGCAGAGGAAGAGAGAGGATGAAGAACTCAGCCCTGCTGTTGAGTACTCAAGCTGGAAGTAACACACATCATTTGTTTCCCAGCCTTAGGCAAAATGAGTCACACGGCCCCAGCTTTAACTAAAAGAGAGGCTGAAAAGCGATAGTGAACCACATGGAATCTTTGGTGGATGATAACTGTCTTCTGTGGTATCTAAGAGCAAAGAAGCCTGGAATGGAAGTCACCGTGCTCCTCTGACTAGGCTGCAACCATGTAAGTTTATAGGTCTATCTTTTATTTATTCCTTCCTTACTAAATTTTCCAAGAATGCAACTATTGTATAAATGGAGGGGAGGTTGAACTTTGTTTTGCTGAGTCTTACCAAAAATTGTTTCCTATTTCGGAAATTCATGTTACCCATAGCAACACTGCTAATGATTCATAATGATTCTCCACACACATGCGGGCACCTGATGACATTGCTATGTCTTCTAATGTGGTCATGCTTGCTTATTTAGATACCTAAATAAATGTTATTTTATTACAAAGTACTTTTTTTAATCTCTCCTTTTTATTGTACTCAGGATAAGGAGCATTTTTCAAAATTATAGCATAGTCAATAATAATATCTATGAATTTGGTTTTAGAATACTAAAAAAACATTAAAAATATTTGCTATGAAAAGGATGGATCTGATAAGACTGAGAAGCAATGTGTCAGGCAACATGGCATGATGTTTAAAAACACGGAGGTTATAGAGTCAAACAGATCTGAACTCAAGCCCAGTTCTACTATCTAACCTCAGGCAAATAATTTAGCTTCTCCAAACCTTAGTCCTCTCATCTCTAGAATGGAGCATTACCTGTTACATTCGCTGTTTTGAGGGTTAAATGAGATAGATGGTTAGCTTGGTGCCTGACCCTTAGCAAGGAATAGATAAATTATGGCTATTATTTCAAAGTTATTATTACTAATAAAGCTTAAAACTTGACATAAAACATATAGAAACTAGAGCCTCAGAATCTTAGAGATCTTACCTGGTAATGACAAAATGGCTAACCTCTTTTTTCTCTACTTAGCTTGGGTTGGGAGAGGATCTTGTCTCCTCAAATTCTCGCTAAGCCCTGTCAAGTCAGGTGTAGGAAGCAAAAGTTTTGATTTCGTATTTAGATAGAAAGTATTTAGATAGAACCCCGGGGTTTCTTTGTCAGTATCTTTTTGCCTTCTTTTTCCCCTTAAGAAACAGTTACTTTACCTGAGCACATGCTATCAACTAATAGTATGCCATCCACCCACACAGGCCACCATCTTGGTGGGTGGGGATGGCAGCTCTACTGTTACCTGCCTTCGAGAGCTGGTTCTTTGATGTCAGTCAGCTCTGCTCCGTGGGCTGGAAATGTGCTTCTCTTTTGCTTTAGGGTTAGACATAATACATGGTTTTAATGATCCATCAGTAAAATACCTTCACGAGCTTAGCAGTCTGGACTAAACTGGGCAATTCTCTTTAGAACCCTCTGCCTTTCGTAAGTCTAGTTTCATAATGTGTCTGCTAATTGCACAAAAGGAGAAATTTCCAACTCCTAAACTGGATCCTTGCAGAATTGAGGCAGATTGCCTGAACTCTTTTCTCTCTGGTCACCTAAAAAATCATATGATGCCAAAGAAAATACACTGACGTTTCTAAGTTTTTACCAAATTTAAGTGTTAGAAAGAGTCCAAAGTAATTTCAACATCATCGGAATAAGTAAAACCGATCTCTTATTTTGATTTTTTTAATTTCCTATTTTTTCCCTCAAAAGTTGAACAGAATATTAAAAGCTTAAAAAATTGAACACAGAGGGAAGATGATTTCTTAAAAGAGAATTTTGGAGTTCACTTTTCTTTCTACCTGGAAAGCTGAAAGCTGTTCTCCTATAAACTCCCATAAGATTGGCGTCTGAAATTTTGTAAGATTTATCCCCTTGAACACTTCCATTAACCAATTTTAAGAAAATTGCTGTATTTTACCATCGAGACCATAATTCAGCTGTCTTTTCCCTGGCTGATTGGCAGTGAGTAACCACCCACCCTGAGCAGCAGCCATGAGGTTGCTGGAGCCCATAGCTGGGCTCCCAGTGTGGAGAACTTCTCTGCACACTGAGAAGAGCCTGGGGAGGGGGCCTGAAGCCCCCTGCTCTACAGACTGGGCTGCAACTGGATCCCTTCTGAGGAAAAAGCATGCTACTGCAACAAATACGTATTTTACTCCAATGGGGTCACAGGCGCTAGTCTGGGTGCTGGGGATGTTACCCACCAAGAGGGGTTGTCTGCTCGCCGCAGACACGCCAATAGTCAGGAGGCAAGATGGTAGGAGAGAAAGAGTTTCGTTATTACAGCTTGCTAGCAAGAGGAAAGATGGCTGACTCATGTCCGAAAGAACCATCTCCCAGAACAAAGACTACACGCACTTATATACAGGGCTGGTCTCCAGGTCGGAGAGGTGGCTGGTCTCTGGGTGGGGCAGACATCTGGTCCCAGTTCCTGAAGGCCCTTTGTTTACTGGATATGCATCAGAGAATGGAGCAATGCCCTATACCCTGATCTTTCAGTTGTCATTGATGATGGCTATTAGCACAGACTCTCTGCCCAGGGTCATCACCTTCCTAAGGAACTCAGGAGAACAAAGTTATCATCTTAAAGCAGCTGAGAGGGGCCACAAAATCTACAGAACATGTCTGGCTAGTTAATCAGAGGTCAAAGCTACAATATGGTTTCCTTTCTACAATATGGCTTCCCTTATGTCAACCTTGTGTTGAGCTGGTATCAGGGATACAGCAGTGAAAAACAAAACAAAATGAAAGTCTGCCTTGGTGGAGTTTTTAGTCTAGTGGGAGAAGACAGACTATAAGCAAAATAAATAAGGAAATTTGATCTTGTCTTAGAAGGCAATAAATCCTAAGAGAAAAAGCTGGGAAGGGTGTTGGGAGTTTTAGAAGGACAGACAGGGTGGGCCCCACTGGATAGGTGATATCTGAGTCAAGACTTGATGGAGCCAGCCCAGTGGTGTAGCGGTAGCGGTTAAGTTCTCGCACTCTGCTTCAGTAGCCCCAGGTTCGCAGGTTTGGATCGCAGGCACAGATCTACATACCGCTCGTCAAGCCATGCTGTGGCAGTGTCCCATATACAAAATAGAGGAAGACTGCCACAGATGTTAGCTCAGTGACAATCTTCCTCAAGCAAAAAGAGGAAGATTGGCAACAGACATTAGCTCAGGGCCAGTCTTCCTCACCAAAAGAACCCAAAAAAACCCAAAAGACTTGAAGGAGCTGAGATTCTGCACCATGGAGATCTCCTGGGGAAGAACACTCCAAGTAGAGGGATGCTTCCATGGAAAGCCCTGTTGGAAGAATAGCTCAGAGTCCAGTGTGGCTAAAGGGGTGAGCAATGGGGTCATAAAGATTTCAACGGGATCACTGGCTTTCTTTCTGAGTGAGATGGGGAGTCATTGCAGAGTTTCGCTTAGAGGAGTGATGTGATCCGAATTGTTTTAAAATAACCACTCTGGTTGGAGAGAGGCCTGTGTAGGGGAGACAAAACCACTTTGTCCTCTACCTTCTTTTGGTTCAGTGGCTGGGGCCCTGCAAATTGTACTGACAAAAGACAAACTAACAGGAGAAAAGCATACAAATTTTATTTGATGTTAATTTTTACATGATACAGGGGACTTCCTAGAAAAGAAGTGAAGACCCAAAGAAGTGGATAGAGCTCATGTCCCATTTTTAACAAAGAACACAAAGTTGTGGAGATGTGACAAGACAAAGGAAAAGGGTTTTTAGGCTTCCAGGGGCTGCAGACTACGGGAAGGTAAACATATGGTGGAATCTAATGGAAGATAGTGCTACCTTAGCAAGGTTTGTTTGTGCAGGCCCTTCTCATGCCAACTTTCTGTCTTCTTCATGGCCATGACACTTCCCCAGGAGAGGACATTTGGGCCAGTCCTCATTTCTCAGGAGTTTCTGCCTTTAGTCAGATAAGGCAGCTCCAGGAAGTCTTCTTTCTGCATCTGCCTTTAGCTCGAAATAATCCTTCTGCCAAAGTGGCGTATTTTGGAGGGGCATCTTCTGATCCCCTGCATCCCGCATGGGGACAAGGATGGGAACAGGGAGTCTCATAGAAGGGTCCTACAATGACATAGGTGGGAGATGATGGCTTGGACAAGTGTGAGGCCAGGGGAGGAGGTGGGGGACAGTTGGGGTCCAGAGAAATCGTGATGGTAGAGCCAGCAAGACTTCCTGCACAATACAGATGGGATGCAATCCAGAAGAGTCCAGGGTGACTCCGAAATTTGAAGTCTGGAATTCTGAGTTATCTAGGCTAGTTGAGAATGAACGGTCACCAATTCCCAGCTGTGTGTGTTTTTCTCGGAATCCATTTGGCTCTGTAGATACAGGTTAAGAATGTTCCTTCATCCTCAGAGGCTTTTAACTCCCCTTATGCCCTCTCTGAGCCAAACAACAGTCCGGGTCAGCACAAAGCAATGTTCCATGCCAGCCAATATAGGATGCAGCCTGTTTGAATTCCACAGGTTTCCCTGCTGAGACAGACAAGGGCTTGCCCTCAGAAGTCTACTCTCCTTAGGACTTCATCCTAAGGGGACATTTGAGTTCAGATGTCTGTTTTTGTAAAGAAATGTAAATGAAGCCATTCAGTCTTTCTGTAAAGAAAGTGAGCAAGAGAGGACATTTTCTCTCCCTCATTGCTCTGGGAAAAATCACAAGCTCTTGAGTCTGCCAGAATCTGGAAAGAATCCAGAGAGAATCTAGAAGCTTGCCTATACAACACCGCCCCCCTCCCCTCCCCATGGAATGAAGCAGATGGAGAGGACAGCCTTTTTGCCACCTGTGGTAGGTTTCTTTCCTGGCCTTGACCAGGGCGGACTCCTTGAGGCCATGTTCCCAGGAATAACAGTTGTAGGGGAGGAAGACATTTCCTCTACCCAATGTGGGTTCTTCTGGCCAGAGAATGAATTAAATCCACATGAGACAGAATAACAGGAGAAAATTAAACAAAGCTTTATAACATGTATACATGGGAGAGGCTCAGGCAAGCTGAGCAACTCTCCAAAATGGCTGAAGCCACCACCTTAAATATCATATCCAGCTAAAGACAAAGGAGGATGTTGGGGGTGGGGGGAGTCAGTTACAGGAGGTTACCAGAAAGAGGAATAAGATTATTATGCAGATTTAAGTCCTTGCATTCCGTATTGATAGGAGTGTGTAGAGATAAGGTCATCCCCCTTCTCCCTGGTAGAGAGGGAGACAACTTTACAGATGGGGATTTCCTTACAAATGAAAATGTCTCCTAACAAAGAGCAAGTAATCTCTACTTTTCAGTTGCTTTCCTGTCTGCAAAGTAACCAGCCCCAAATAATCATCATGCCAAAGAGACATATCTTGGGGTGGCCAATTCCAGGCCCCCACACAGTCAGGTCTTCAGGACTCTCCTGTCAGCAGCAGGTGAAGAAAGCAAAAAGATGACTGTTCCTAATACTTATGCTTTGAACTATTGCAGCAAATTTCCAGAAGTCACATCAGATTGGAGAGCCCTCGTTAGTCTGGAGACAGAGGTGGAGAGGGCTCCTAAGAGTCCATCCGGGACAGCACTGTGGGGCCCGAGGCTCTGTCGTGGGCACCGTCAGCTCCCCAGCATCTTGCAATGCCTGGAACACAGCAAATCCTCAATAAATATTTGCTAAATGAATGAATGCGTGTTCCCAGTCTCCTCCTAATCTTGCTAATTTTCTCAAACCATAATAAGGTGAAAAGAGCTCTCCCAGGTTTACTGTCATGTAAACATAAAGGGAAGGGAGCCTGTGCTTCCTGAATATCTAGTATGTGCCACGAGGGGCCAACCTGAGAGCTTTCCACCTATTGTTTTATTTAATCCTCTTCACAGTTACACTGTAAGTTATGTATCGTTTACAGATGAAGAAACTGAGACTCAGAAAATTTCAGTCCTTTGTTCAGGCCAAGTCTGTCTGCTTTCAAATGCTATGCACATTTCACTGCACCCTGCCCTCCAGCACCTCCCAGGGGAGGGGAGGGGACAAGACATACGCAAATAATGAAAATAGAAAAGAGAATGTGAGAGGAGCCGTGAGAAGTTCAAGTACCTTACAGGAAACCAGAACACAGACTCTGGAGTCAAACAGCTTAAATTCAAGTCCTTTCTCTGCCACTCGCTGGCTGTGTAGCCTCGGGAAAATTATTCAACCTTACTGTGCCTTGATTATCTCATCTAAGAAATGGGAATGATAACAGCACTTACCTTGTGGGGAGACTGTGAGAATTAAGTGAATATATATACATACACAGTAAGTGACATGCACATGTTGATGATGATGATTAAAAAGGTCAGGAGATGCTTCAAGGAAGAGATGGCATTGCAAGGAAGAGTAGAATTTGGACAGGTAACAATTCAGGAGGAACTCCAAACATACGGACCAGAATGATGGAAGGCACGGAAACTCAAGAATGTCTGAGGAACGACAGTGATAGAGTTTGGCTGGAGTGTAGACCCGTGATTCCCCGTGGGGTGGTGCGCAGAAAGGGATGAGAGTGCTTTGTCAAGCTGCAGCCCCAGGCCTGAGATGCTGTTTTGGTCCCTCCTCAGGAAAGTATCCCCCAACCCCAATCCCAGTGAAGAGGCAGGTAGGAGATGAGTCTGGGAAGGCAGACGGGTCAGATCAGACTCCCAATTGCCCGGCGAAGGGGTTGAGCCTTATTTTCCGCACACACTTTCTGCTACTGAGGAGCTGTGACAGTGAACGCTCTCATGAGAGATGTTCCTGCACGTGAAACAACGCAGAACAATTCCAAAACAACGTTATCAACTGCCCCCATATTATACACTGTAGAAGAAGTCCTGTTATTTAGTCAAAAAACATATTGCGTCTTACATAGCATCTCCCACTGAAAGCAGGGAAAAGCAGAAGATGGGCAAAAATAAATCATGGAAGCTTCACATATGGGAAGGCATGTGGCAAAGCCCAGAGCTGAGGACATGGTCACAGAACATGTGTCCATGAGGCTGGCCGCTGGGCAGAGTTTCCAGAAGCTGATGGTCACTCTTCCTACTATAAAAAGGCAAAAAATGTGCGATTGCCCCTAAACAAAAAGCATTACTGTCCTCTGGGGAGGTCAAATGCTCCATCATTAAGGCTCACTGAGAGGCCACAGATATTGAAGCAATGGCCCCTTCCTCGAGGGGCTTGCTTCTTGGTTAAGAAAACAGCTGAGGTCTATGTTTGCAATAAGTGAAGGACATTTTTTTCCCAATAGCATTATCAACATGCACAAATCACTATTGCACAAAGCCTTTGATGCCAGGGAGACAGCAGGTAAAGCAGTCAAGATCAATGGGATTAACCTTAGAAGGCATCTAGGGAAAGGTGAAATCTTAGCTCATTTAAAGGGAAAAGACCAGATATGGAAATGGCTTCAGGTCCAGCTGAATCCAGGAGCTCAAACAATGTCACCAGGATTCTGATTTTCCCTTCATTCTCTGCTTTGCTCATCCCTGAATGGTTTCATTTATCAGCTAATGCTTTTTGTTTGTTGTGGGCAAGATCACTACCAGCTTAGCCACCTCAGTGGAATGTTTCTCTGTCCCAGGGATGGTACACTGATCTACAGTAGGACTCAAATTTGTTCTGCTTCAGCCACATACCCATTCCTGGATGAATCAGTTTGCCTGATCAGCCAAGGCTGGGTAATGGGCCTTCCTAGAAGCATATGGAATTATTAAAGGAAGGTTCTCCAAGGAAAGCATATTGGTCAGAGAAAAATAACATATGCTTAAAACAGAAATAATTCAGCAAATCTAGAAAACCATGAAGGGTATATAGAGCAGAAACAGACACTTAGCCATGAAATCTTAGAATGCAAGAAATGATAATAGGGCACGTTTGAGCAATTTGTTTTGAGACAAACAAATACAAGTGTTACCAACCACAGCTTAAGGCTTGGTTTTCAAACATTTATATTTTTAGTAGCAGAACTTTTTTTCCTCCAAAAAGTTGTCTTCTTGTGTGGAACCCTAAAAGATAAAACAGATTAGAGTGGAATAACTCTGGGGGGATTACAGGTGGGGCAAGGCTGGGAACCGCACCCACTGGGTCCCATTCTGGGGCCACTACAGAGAACCCTGGGGCAATTTAAGAACCTACTGGCTTATGGGAAACTTAAAAAATTTGTTAACACAAAGGCCAGTAACACTGAAAACATGAATCGCTTCCAGAAGGATTTAGAAATCACAGTGGACAAACCTATAGACCTCTAACAGATCCTAAGGAAAGTGAAGGAACTTGCCAGCGCATCCCTACCCTCGCGAGACTGAGGCCACACCCCAACACGTGCTAACAAGGTGTCCTCCGTGTCACCGTGAGCACAACTCGGGCCTCCTACCCCGTGCTTTCTTGCCTCCAAGAGGAGGCGTTGGAGCTTCAGAGAGCTAGATTCAGGCTCCGCCTCCAACCTTACTAGTTGAGCGACCGCAGGCAAGCTGCAGAATTTCCTGAGCATGTTCCTTACCGTGTAAAATGGGTTCTGTTTATTCACAGGGTCATCACGCAGATGAAAAGAGATCATCTACACAGCCACACACCGGAGGGCCTCTTGCACACCAAGCACTCAGTGGGCCAATAACTGCATTTTCTTGGTCACCAGTGTTATCAAGAAATCAGGGACACTGTGAACTGACAGACAGGAGGCTTTTTGATTCGTACCAACCCCAGGATGTGGGCCTCAATATTACTGAGAGCGACACAAATACGAACACTGACTCCGCTGCTGGAAGCAATGCATACCAGGTGCCAACAACTAATCTGGGTGCTTTATATCTCATCTCAGCCAATCCTTACAAGCTCCCTGTAAGGTGGGTCCTGTTACTACGCCCATTCACGAATGAGGAGACCAACCCTTAGACCTTGCTTGGCTTCCAACACATTCACCAGCCCAGCCCGGACGTGGCCAAGGGAAGAAATGGGTCTCACCTGCAGCAGCTGTGCAGTTTGACGTAAGGAAGAACTGTTTGTTAGGAGGGGAGTTTAGCGAGGAATCTGGCTACACTCCAGAGGTCCTTAAACATGAACACCAGTATCCTTGGGGGTTTTGCTGACTGCCTGGCTGGTGGAACTACTGGACTCCATAATTCTCTGATTTGGCCCTAAGAAGAGTTGAGGTGGAACGAGGAATGGGGAGTGAGTCTTTGAATACGAGCCATTGACAGTTCGGTCCACTTCCTTGTCCCTCCTCCGCTCTCTAAGTGCTGTCAGAGCCTGCAGCACTCCGCAAAGCCCACTGAAACGACCTCCGAGCCCCTCCTCCACCCTGTGCTTCGAGCCCTGTAGTCTCATGTCGGTTCCTTCCTGAGCCTGGGTACTTAATTCTCCCTCTCCGCGTGGCCTCTTCTGGCTGGCGACTCAGTCTGCCTGCTTTTTGCTTTGGTTTCTCCCCATAGTTCTCTCAGCTCCACACCCCACAGCCCTGGGAAACGGGATGTCCTGACCCAGATGCCCAGCCCTCATACCCTCACTGGCCCCTGCTTTTCTCTAAGGGGGTCAGATGAGGCTAGTTCCACTTTCAAGGCTTGCAAGGATGCAGGGCTCAGTCCTTGACCGTCAGGGTTTGTTGTCCTTCTGTCCCCACCCTCCCACCCCCACACCCTAAGGTGTTTTCGGTGATAGCGCTTAAAGAAAAGGCGTTACTGTCCCTGAGCCCTACAAGCACAAAGACCCCAAAGCAGAGGGCTTTGAGGTCCCTGAGACATTAAGCAGCATCAGGGGATACAGGCTAGCAGTCATGGCTGCCTACCTGTGAATTTCTGTTTCTGAAAATTCAATTATTATAGTAACAGTACATGAGCGATCCCACTCGTCTCAATCAGCCCACTTCACCTCAGCGCCAGCTCTTGAGACAGGCTGTATGCTTAAAAAAAGTATTATATGAAACTTTTTACTGAAATGTCACCCACACTCTCCCCTCCTCTTTTATTCTCTCTGGTTACTTCCCCGATTTAAAAACACAGAAGTCACGGGTAGGTGATGCGAAAGAGACAGGTCTTTTAAGTTTTATTTGGTCTGTGCTTCTTGAGCAGTTTCATCATTACTCTCCTCCCAAGTTGGACAACAGGTCCTGCAATTCACCCTTAGTTTTTCTCTTTTTTTTTGAGGAAGATTAGCCCTGAGCTAACATCTGCTGCTAATCCCCCTCTTTTTGCTGAGGAAGACTGGCCCTGAGCTAACATCCATGTCCATCTTCCTCTACTTTCTATGTGGGACGCCTGCCACAGCATGGCTTGCCAAGCGGTGCCGTGTCCGCACCCGGGATCCGAACCGGCGAACCCCAGGCCACTGAAGCAGAACGTGCTCACTTAACCGCGTCGCCACTGGGCCAGCCCAGCCCTTAGCTTTTCTGATACGTAGCTATCGATGCTCAGCCAGAGTCAGATTCTAATTCACAGAGAGGCCTCACCCTCTTCTGTTCTCAGTGCCCCTAGATATGTTCCCAGTGCTTTTTAAAAATATATATTACAGCTTTATTGAGATACAATTCACCCACTTAAAGGGTATAACTAACTATGTGGTTTTTATTCTATTCACAAAGCTGTGCAGCCACCACCACAATCACTTGTAGAACATTTCATCGGCCCTACAGAAGCCCCATCTCCCCAGCTGTCCACCCCCAGCGGTTCTTCACTGGTCCCAAGTGAGCAGCAGATTGTGGAAATGGCGTTGCTCCTGTGATTAGTCCTTCCTTTGGGTTTCAATCCCAAATGCTCCTGACGGGGCTGCGGGAGCGGTGCTTTCTTCCCGGAGGTCAGGAGGCACTGCATTAAGAGGAGCTCCAGCGCAGATGACTAAGGGTGATAGTTTAGGGTCCACAACCAAGAATTCTCCACAAGGACCCAATTACTTGTAGGCAGAGTATTAAAAACTTTCCTCTTTTCCAGGAACCATTCCTGAACTGGAAGAGAGGTTTTTAAAACTCCCTGCCAAAATTCCATTTGCAAAGTTATTTTCCCGTGGCTTCTGGCCCACCCTTGGCACCCCTTCCTCTCTCTTAGCCCTCTCAAAACTCTGGGCGCTCGCATGGCCCCAGCTGATGAGGGTCCCCAACTTTGGTGCACCACCAGGCTCAGACATAATTCCACACTTCCAGTATATTCTTTCTGCCTGTCCATTCCTTGTGCCCCATCAAAGCTTAACTGCCCCATATTTTCTTTCCTGTGGGCACTAGTTTTGTTGATGGCAGTGGATGATACTAGGTGAATATGTCCTCTTCCTGGTTAACATAAAATCTTAACCCAATGTGAAGAAATCACTCTGAAAGCTGTTGTTCTATTTAAACGTGACAATCAATGTTCTGATGATTATGTGGGGGAAGGAGAGAGGGGAGAGAAGAAAACTGTGATGTTTTTAGGAATTAAGTGCATCTGAGTCAGAGGACTGTGTCAAAGGCCAAACTACAAATCTGGCGGAACAGCGGTGGGTGAGGCGTCTCCCTCATCAAGGAGCGTTACCTCTCCTGATGTGCTGTCATATTGTTCTCTGAATGTCTTATTTTTTAAATTCTAGTGTAACCTGCTAAAAATAATTTTCGGCGCTCAGTAATGTTCATATTAAATGCCTGCTAGGGGTGGGTTTGGTGGTGTTAAGTGTGGAGTCAGATGCCAGAGCAAGGCTGCTCAAACGTGAGTGTGCAGAAGAATCACAAGACTTGCTAAAATTCCGATTCTCGGGCCCGACCTCCAGAGCTCCAGCAGGTCTGGGCGGGCCCGGTGTTACGCGGGCTCACAAGCGGTTCACAGGCCACACTGTGAGAAACGTCGTGCCAGAGACACTGCAGACGGGCACCACGGCTGTGATGTGAACTGGGCCCCTGCAGACAGCATGAGCGCCCCTCTTGTCCTTCTCCCGTCTGCTTGCCATGGGGAGGGTAAAGTTCTGTAGGGATGGGTACCTGGGAAATGTTAGCGGAAAGTTTGCACTAGGCAGCTAAATGTCTCAAAGGCTTGAGGAAAGATGCCTGAAGTTTTCTTTTTCTTTTGAAAAACTTAAATCCGCAGAAAGGTTGATACAACAGTGTATCCAGCACCAGATTCACCAGCTGCTAGTATCTTGTCACATGCACTCCTTCTCTGACGGTCTACAGACATGATTCCCTTCTGCCAAACCATCTGAAAGTAGACTCCAGACTTTATGGCAGTTCACCCCTAAATTCTCCAATCCGCATCCGTCATGAATGAGGTCATTCTCCTACACGACCCCATCACCACTGCCGCGTCTAAAACACCAGCAGTGATTCAGCATCTCACAACACACAGCTGTACTAAAATTGCCCTCACCTTCCGCCACATGGCCTTCATGGCTGTGCCATCCCACATCTGGATTCTTCTGCCTCTTTCCTGGAATCGAACTGAGGTCAAATATTTACAGCGAGGATGCCGCAGAGCTGGTGTTGAATACCTTCAACTGCGTGACTTCAGAGGGCGTATAATGAAAGGTGATTACATGAAAGGTGGCGGCGTAGGTCTAGTGTTCTTGTTACCACCCAAGTGGGCTCGTCTGCCCACTGCAAGACATGCCAATAGTCAAGAGGCAAGGTGGCAGGAGAGAAAGGACTTTATTACAGCTTGCTAGCTAGAGGGAAGATGGCTGACTCTTGTCCAAAAGAACCATCTCCCAGAACAAAGACTACAGACCGGTTATACATGGGGCTGGTCTCCAGGTCGGGGAGACGGCTGGTCTCTGGGTGGGGCAGACATCTGGTCCCAGTTCCTGAAGGTCCTTTGTTTTACTGGATGCACATCGGAGAATAGAGCAACCCTCTATACCCTGATCTTTCAGTTGTCATTGATGATGGTTATTAGTACAGACTCTCTGCCCGGGGTCATCACATTCCTCTGGAACTCAGGAGAACAAAGTGATCATCTTAAAGCAGCTGAGAGGGGCCGCGAAATCTACAGAGCATGTCTGGCTAGTTAATCAGAAGTCATTCAAAGTTACAATATGGTTTCCTTTCTACAATATGGCTTCCCTTATGTCAACCTTGTGTCGAGCCGGTACCATTTTCAGTGTTGCTCCCTCACTGTGCGACCTTCCTTTTATGGGGGAGACTCCCCTTCAGTCCTCTGCTGCCAGTATCTGCCTGATTCTCCACTCAGGCATCACTTGCAGGTTGGCCTTGCTGTTTTCATTTCTCCACTATCTACAAACTGAAGAGAACTGTCCTACTTTCTGTCTCCTAGTTATGTTGTAGGCTTGAATTCTAGACTATTTACTCTCCTTGTTGATATACATGCTTTTGGGAAGATGTGTGGAAAATTAGGACTTAGAAGTCCTGTCATTATTGTATGAGAACTTGGAAGTCCTGAACAAACTTTTAGTGTTGTTTTCTTTTTTTTTATTTCAAGATTTTATTTTTCCTTCTTCTCCCCAAAACTCCTTGGTACATAGTTGTAGATATTTTAGGTTGTGGGTCCTTCTAGCTGTGCTACGTGGAACGCTGCCTCAGCATGGCTTGATGAGCGGTGCCACGTCTATGCCCAGGATCCGAACCAGCAAAACCCTGGGCAGCCGAAGCAGAGCGAGTGATCTTAAGCACTCGGCCATGGGGCCGGCCCCAATGTCAAGTTTTCTTAAATCCTCTAAGAGTTTGAGCCAGACGTGATCTATGAATATAACCAATTGACTTTGATTCTGAAAACATATTTATGGTGAGTCAAAGCTTGTTTCTTACCTCCGTCTGAGATGAAAATAAAGGGTAGCTGGGCAGTGATTGATAGTTCTTAAAATGAGGACAAAGGTAGTTATTTTGTTTGTGTTCATATTTCATATTTTGTTCCAAATTATTTGATAGTGTTTCTAACTGGCTATTACATGAATGATGTTTTATTTTTCATATAGTTTATTTCTATAGGGAAATCTTAATTGCCTGCAGTCATGTGCTAATCAGTCTGTGCTGCCAATCAATCTAGGAAGCAATATAAAATATCCTTGAAAACCTCCGAAATCCCAGACATGTCTCAGTTTAGTTGAAGGTAACCATGGTGCAAGGCTGGGGAAAAAAAAGAAGCTTCCTCGTCTATGCAAGCCAGAGGAATGAAGGGAGGGCAAGTCACCTTAAATCTTGTCTGGAACGAGGTTGGGTTTTTACTTCATTTTTTAAAATTAATTTGTTGACACAAAATGTTCCTCCAGCTAAAGAACTCTCATGAAGAACTTTAGAGAGTCACAAAGCCATGGATCTGAAAGACACTTTAGACTCTTTAGAAGCCGGGGGTGGAAAAGATAGGGAACTTGTTCAAGGTCACACTGCTGGTCAAAGGCAGATCCAGAAAGACTCTGAAGAAGTCAGGATAAAGGCAGGAAGTGCAGGAACTTAGCAAGGACGCATATCCAATGAGACAGGTCTTTGAGCTCCTCCGATTACACCTGAGGGCATGAGGCAGAACATCCATAAATACACTGGCTCTGTCCTTTGTGTAGCTAGACCCGGGGACGTGGGACTGTTGTGCGCTTTGTCTAGGGTTACATCTCACATCTCACTGTTGGACTGGCTTTCTTCCAGGACTGTCTTCCCCTAAACTGATCACATTATAAACATGATTTACCTTTTTACATTTGCTCATGTGTACCACTGCAGACTCCTTTATTAGGCCAAAAATAGCAGCAATCCCATCATCGGAGCATTAAAATCAAATGACCCCGGTAAGCACAGCCAGTCCTTGCG
Organism: Equus quagga; assembly: GCF_021613505.1. Classification (NCBI taxonomy): domain Eukaryota; kingdom Metazoa; phylum Chordata; class Mammalia; order Perissodactyla; family Equidae; genus Equus; species Equus quagga. The sequence continues at coordinate 130,597,643 of NC_060273.1, forward strand.
GGTCTCATAAATCACCTTCAGAACATCGTAGAGCATCATTGGGATTTTAAGGAAAAATCCTCACTTAGAGCCATTGACAGAACTGTGTTTCTTTCTTTCTTTTGTTTCTTCCTTGGCTTGAAAAATTCTTTGTGCTTTCCTTCTCCTTTTATATCAGCACATCAATCCATTTCTGGCTCTTGGCCCAGGAAAGATGTGCCTGAACCCATTAGGCTGAGAGGGTTTCATTGTGTCACTGCTCTGGAAGATTAAGTGGCCAGGATGACTTCACACGAGAGAACAGGAATAAGAACGCTCACCCTCCTGACGCAGCAAGACGGGGGCATTTTTGACCTAGACAATCTCATCTCCCGAAGGATGGAAAGGATGCACATTCAGGGAACCAGGGCCAGAAATTCCTTCTACCCTTATGAGCAAAAACTTCAGAGAAACACATTATATTTAAATAAACTAATGATGGGGAAAGAACTTTCTTTTTCCGTTTAGTTTTATTGAGATATAATTGACATACAGCACAGCATAAGTTTAAGGTACACAATGTAATGATTTGACTTGAATATATGGTGGAATGATACCACAATAAGTGTAGTTAGCATCCATCATCTCATGTGGATACAAAAGAAGAAAAAAGTTGTTTTCCTTGTGATGAGACTGTTTAGGATCTATTCTCTTAGCAACTTTCAAATATACCATGCAGCAGTGTTAACTATAGCCATCATGTTGTACATTACATTCCCAAGACTTATTTATCTTATAACTAGAAATTTCTACCTTCTGCCCGTCTCCATCCAATTGCCTCATCCTCCACCCCTCACTCTGGTTACCACAAGTCTGGTCTCTTTTTCTACGAGTTTGATTTTTTCAGATTTCACATATAAGTGAGACTACGCAGTATTTGTCTTTGTCTGACTTGTTTCACTCAGCATAATGCCCTCAGTGTCCATCCATATTGTCATAAATGGCAGGATTCCCTTCTTTTTGATGGCTGAATAGTATTCCATTGTATTTACATACCACATTTTCTTTATCTATTCATCCATCAATGGACACTTAGTTTGTTTCCAAGTCTTGGCTATTGTAAACAATGCCGCAGTGAACAAGGGGGTGCAGACATCTCTTCAACATAGGAATTTTGTTGTGGGAAGGACTTTCTTGAGTGGCAGTGTCCCCATGCAACGCTGTAGTAGCACATTCATCTTCTAGGACAGTGGCAGTCTTGTGGGCATTTTCTTACTGAGGTGAATGGTCTTTCCTGTTTCCGCCATTTGCTCTGAGCTGGGAGACTGTCACTCAGCTTGTCGGTCTTGCTCACCCTGCCTCCTTGCTTTCCTTCAGGCAGCACTCACCTTGCACAGTAGTTCACGATCACAGAAAAGGACCATACAAGCTGAAACCATGCAAAAGGATCTTAGCAATGGAAAAATGTACAGTTCTGTGATCTTTACAAATTGTTGTCCAAACATTAAAAACTCTTGCTGTTGGTAATAAATGTATAAAGAAAGGGAAAAAATAGTACAGTTTTGTACACTGTACTTTAAAATGTTAGAAACATTGAGGATTGGATTGCTCTGTTTTGTTTTTGTTTCTCAGAAATACTCTGTTTCTCAAGAGTACTGTCAACAGTAATGGCCATCTTCCTCTTACATAATTTATGATCCGGAGCACGCATCTTTCCAAGGCCTTGGCAAACCAGACTCTTTAAGTTTGGATCAGCTTCCAGTATGTTATCCTTTGCATTTTCAGTGTCTTGAAGTGTCTGAGCGTTCCTTTCAGGTGAAGTGTTTTGCCAGCGTCACGTACTCTGGAGCATCTTTATTCTTTTTGTCACTACCACTTTTTGAAGTGATGTCAATAAGTTTGATTTGTCCCTCTGGCTGCAGATCTAGAGTCTGCTGAACGGCAGCAGCGTCAACAGTCCCACAGCCACTGTTTCTTCTATGATTCCATTTACATTCTCCTCAAATTACATTCAACTCAACTTCCATTCAACTACACTTTGGTCTTTGTTGGCCGTTCCCCTCTTTCAATGATCCATTTTTGTAAAATGTCACTTGGGTTTATCACTGGAAGACAAGGAGGGAACAGAACTACCCATCTTGCTGTCTGTGGTTGGACGGAATAACTGTGACCAAGCACTGACAGATGCTGAGAGAAGAGATATGATTGGTCACTGATTAATTCATTGATTTGTTAGTCACATAGTGATTTGTAGACTGAAGAGCTAGCCGTAAAATTTCCACTGTATGCAATTACTCATAGTTAATATACTATGGTAATTAAAATTTGAACTGTATTTTTGGGGACTAACGTTAATAACTAAACCATGGTAGCTGAAATTCATGCAAATTATAACGATGCAAAGTTAGGGGTGCATATATGTGTGTGTATAGAGATATGTATGCCATATTTTATGATTTTTATGGTCCTGATGTGAAAGGTCTTGTCCTACTTCCACTTAGGGAAAATGGAAAAACTACATCAACAGAATCTTCTTGCTTTTTCTCAACAAAGGAAGCTATTTTCACCCCTATCTCATTAAAAACTAGTCCAAACTAATTGGACATATAGACCGTGATCAGAATAGGAAAGCTCAATGTTATAAACATGTCGGTCAGCTCTTCACAGAGTCGTCTGGTAATGTCACACACACAACTGAAATCCCAACGGAATGTTAGAGGCTTGATTAAATGATTCTAAAGTTCGTCTGGAAAATAAATACATGTGAAGAAGCAAGAAAAAAATTACAAAACAGGAGTAATGGGACAGGTTCTGCCCAACTAGATAGTAAAATAAAGTCTAAAGCTATAACAATTAAAAAGATATGGAACTTGCACCAGGATAAATAAATTTAGTATATGATAGAGCTGCCATTTCCAATCAGTAGGAAAGAGATAGACTGTTCAATAATTGCTCCATTTAAAGCAGTCGTGGAAAGGAGTTCCATTTCCCTGGTAACCAGTGCATAGAAACTGAAACAATGAGAAACCGTGTTCAACTACCACATGTCAAATATTTAAAAGAACAATAATTCCCAATGTTGGTGATGCTGTGGTAAGAGTGCAAATGGTCACATTTCCAAAGGATATTATGTGTAGAAGCCTTTAAAAGGTGCACATGCTTTGACCGGCATTTATGAGGAGTCCGGCTCCTGATTAAAACCTGGGTGATCTCTCAGGCCCGACCATAGGCAATCACAAAGGCCTTGCGGGCAAGCTGCCCTCCCCACCCCACAGAGCTCGTGCATGGCCGTCTCGGAGGGGAGACGCAGTTGAGGACTCAGGCCCTCCTCGGTGGTCCAGCTCCTCGCATATTCACATTCCGAGCCCGAGCCTTTACCCCTAGGTCTCTCCATCCCTCTCTCTGAGGCCGTGGGCAGAGACGTCTTCTTCAGGTGGCTCTTTATGAGGGGAGAAGGGAAACCTGAAGACCCTGGCTCTGTACCCAGTACTTCTCCACTCCCAGCCCCCCTCCAACCCCCACACCCCCACGCTCCCCCCTGCACGCCCCACAGTCCCAGGGTCTATAAACCTTTTGTTTGACAGTGAGACAGTCTCCATGTCTGCCCCGATCCACCTGACCCTCCGCCAGTGTACTGTTCCATGGGGGCATGGAAGAAGGGGATGGAATCTCTCTCCAGCTCCAGCCTCTTACTTGTTCTATCTCAGAAAGTGAGTAAAGCCTTGACTGTTACTTTAATTTTGGCTCTTTGTTGCTGTCATTGACTCCAACACGTTGACAGCTCAGCTCTCTCTCAAGGTTTGCTGAGCTCTTCACAATTTATATTTCTGAGAAATGATCCCAGGAAAATACCAAAAAATTGTGAAAAGTAATAAAGATGTTCAACACAGCATTGTTTATGATAGAGGGGAAGCTTTTAAAAAACCAAATTGATCAATAGGGGAACAGTAAAGTAAATTAAAGTGTATTTATATATTGAAATATTAGACAACCACTAAAGGTGACTATTGATTTATATTTATTGGTGTGGAAATATCCCTTCAAAATAATGTTACATAGAAAAAGTGAGACCATGGCATGAATAGTAAAGCTCCATCTTGATTTAAATGTGTGTGTGCATGTGCACATTCAGGTGAGCTCACAGATCAAAGTCTGCAAGGATCACATCACCGCATTTTATGTGTGCTTTCTCTGCATAAAGCATATTTCTGAATATTTTATGTATATTATCTAATATGATTCTCAAAAGGCAGCTGCTATTATTATGCTCATCTTACAGACTAGAAATCTGATGCACAGACTATTTAAACAACTTACCTGAGGTCACCGCTAATAAGTGATGGAGCTGAGATTCTAACACACGCACCCTGACCCCAGAACCAGCCCCTCCCGAGCGTTTAATAAAGCAGCCTCACCAAGCCAGGATTAGTGGTGGTCGCTGCGAGTGGGGTTGCAGGTGTGACTGCTTTGTTTTCATGCTTTTCAATATTGTTTGAATTTTTCAAAAATATATTAATTTTTTCACTTAAGACAATAACAAATTTATTTTTACTTTGAGAAAGAAATGAATACAGCCAGAGCAAAATATTTCGCTTAGAACTAAATCTTTTTTCACCTTTAATCAGAGACGACTTCGGCTGCAAGTGACAGAATGTCTGCTCAACATCATAGTCAACACACTGCAGTTTCATTTTTTCACAAAATAAGAAATCTGGAGGCAGCTAGTCCAGGGTTGGTTTTCTTGCTAAAAGTTGCCATTGGGCATCTAGACTCTAACTTTCTGCTCTATCACCTTAATGTCTTTTGGCCTCATGGTTGCAAGATGGGCAGCTCAGACATCAGGTCTCAGCTACATGAAGGAGGATACTGATGGAGTAATCAAGAAAGTGTCTTCCGATGCACCCTCAGCAGACTTGTGTTTACAGCTCACAAGCCAAAACTGTGGTGCCTGGCCACCCCCAGCTGGAAGACCATCAAGCCTCGGGAGCCTCTGAGATTTGACTTGACTTGCAAGCTAACAGATCAGCCTGCCACAGTTTCATGGGTGCTGGCAGAAGGCATCACTCACAGCACAGCAGACAGTGTGAGCTTCGTGTTTGCATTGACTCCCCTCTCTGTCTCTCCCCGCAAGTCCTATGAGGACATTGTGGAAGCACATCCATTAGATGCTGAGAACACGGTGGGTTTGTGTCACAATGAGAAACCCTGAGTTTAGTCAGCCCCCATCTTTTAAAGGGGTTGCTGGCATCACGCCCAACGTATGCTCCAAGGGAAGGCATCATCTTTCTTATTCTGGTGGCATTGGATGAGATGATATCCTGCAGAGGGCACTGGTTTCGGAGTTAGGCTGACCTGCTTTCAAAACTCAATTCCGCCACTTGGAGACAGGATGATTACACATGGGATGGTCACTTTGGTGTGTCAGCTTGGCTAGACAGTAGTCCCCAGTTAGTCAATCAAGCACGAATCTAGGTGTTGCTGTGAAGGTATATTGTAGGTGTGATTGAAGTCTATAATCAGTTGACTTTAAGAAAGGAAGATTATCCCGGATAATTTGGGTGGGCCTGAGTCACTCATTTGAAAAGGGTGAAGGGGCAGCTAAGGCTTGCCTGAAGAAGGAATTCCACCCGTGGATTGAGACTTCCAGCCAAGCCCGAGAGCTCCAGCCTGCCCTTCCTACCAGCCTGCCCTGTGGAGTTCGGATTTGCCTGGCCAGCTCCCGCAGCTGCACACACCAGTTCTTTGCCAGATCTCTCTCTCTCCCGCTCTCTCTCTCCTACTTCTGCTGGAACCCTCACTGATGTACTGGGTAATTTACTGCCTCTCTGATAATGTGATAACTGAGGCGGAGCGCCCAGCATAGTGACTGGCATATAGTGGGCCCATGAGAAATGAGGAGCCCGTCTGTCCCCCCTCCTTTAGCTCATTAGATGATTGCCCCTCACCTGGAACTTGAAGCTGCTTTTCCGTAACATATCCACCAATCTTAATCCTGCCTCTGCAGCCAAAAGCAGTGAGTCTATCCCATTGTTCTCATGGGTCCTGTCAGAGTGTTTGAACCCAGCCGTTTTGCATTTATGGAGCTCTATGTGGGTGGGCAATTTAGGAGGGGCTCAGCTGGACACTCTCATTTGGCTGGCTTCCCTCGCATGGCTGTAGGCTGGGTTAGAGCCTCAGCTGGGGTAGCCAAGCTGGCCGGGATGGCTGGGACAACAGGTATTTTAGCACTCCTCTGCTGCCTTGCATATTCCTCCTTGAGACTGACCCAGGAATGTTCTAATAGCTGGAGGAGAGAATTAGTGTGAACAAGCCAGTCACGCAAAAAAGAAAGTAGGAGCACAAGTGCTTTTCCATCCTCTGCTTGGATCACCTTTGCTAACGTTCTGTTGACCAAGCAAGTCACGAGGCCAGGCTCAGAGGCAGGGAAGGGACTATTCTGTTCTAAGGCACAGGGCACGGATATAGGGAAGCCATTAGATGAGGCTATGAACAAAACCAATCTACCAGTATGCTCTCCAGCCACGCTGTTCACAATCCCGCCTACTCATCACCTATAAAGACCTCCGAAACCTTATCCAAGCATGGCATCTGGCTCAAAGCCCGTGATGTTCTGATCTGCATCAGATTAGATGTGGCTCTTCTTTATCTTGAGACTTATGGACAGTAAGAATATATATGCACCACATCTATCATCCTCTGCCATCAAGAGAATTGGTAACTGCAGCATTTCTTTAAAAAGTGCCACCTGGGGCCGGCCCTGTGGCATAGTGTTTGAGTTCGATACACTCCTCTTCAGAGGCTTTGGTTCATAGGTTCGGATCCCGGGTGCAGACATACACCACTCTCAGCCATGCTGTGGTGGCAACTCAAGTGTGAAATGGAGGAAGATTGGCACGGATGTTAGTTCAGGGCGAATCTTCCTCAGCAAAAAGAAAAAAGAAAAGTGCCACTGTTGTCTCCAGGGTTTTCCTCCAAGTCATGACAACCATTCTTCAAGTGTTGATGCTATTTTTTCTAAACTCATACAATTTTTCCTCTCTGAAATCACATGGTGCTGAAAATTAAGCATTTGTATTCAAAGTTTCTGACAAAGTGATGCTTGGCCACTTAATGATGTTCCTATGACACATGGATTGGTCACATCACACTCTCATTACTTAAAAATCTTTCGTTTATGCCAAGGTCTTTGACAATATCTCTCCATTCCATTGTATTGTTTGGTGTGTGGTGCCAACATGGGTAATAGCAACTATGTACATAACTCAACTGGATTATTGATAATAGAAATAAATGTGACCAAATTCTCATGTGTGAAGGCAAGAACAACCACTTCATGACCCCTGTCTTGATGGCAAGAAATTATAAGATGGCATCAGCTGTAAGACACAGCCCAATTTCAGCTACAATAAAACATGGAAAAAGTGTCTTAGAAATGAGAGAATATGGTAAGTTTGAGAGTCATCCTTAGAAATGATAGAATGTGGTAAGTTTGAAAGTCATCAGCACGTGGAAAGTATTGGATGCCCTGGGACTATCTGATACTGTCTAGGTAGCGAGTGTATGTAGAAAAGAGTTCTTAGAACTAAGCCCCAAGACACTCTAATGTTTAGAAAATAGGAAAGTGAGGACTATCTAGCAAAGAAGAGCTACAACGCACAGCTACTGAGGTAGGAGGAGAACCAAGGAAATGGCGTCTTGTAGCCTGAGTGAGGAGGAGGTCATTTCACGAGGAAAGAGTGGCCAGCTGAGTCAGACGCTGTTGACCGCTGGAGTGAGAATGGGACTGAGAACCGAGCCCTGGCTCGGAGCAGCAGGGGCTCATTGGTGAGCTCACTAAGAGCTGTTTAGTGAAGTGGTGGGGCAAAATCTTGATAGGCCTGGGTTCAAGAAAGAATGGGAGGTCAAGAAGTGCAAAAGGTGAGTAAGGAGAACTTTTAAAAGGAGTTTCACTGGAAAGGGGAGCTAATCAATAGGGCAGTAGCTGGACGGTGATATCAGGCTGGTGAAGGGATGGCTTTGTAAGATGGAAGATACCGCATGTTTGGATGCTAATGGGAATGATCCAGCAAAGAGGGCAAATGTGATAATGTGAGAGAGAGGGGATAAGTGCAAGAGTGATGTCCTTAACTAGATGGGAAGACAGGAGCCAGTGAAGGGATTGGCTGTGGGTGAGGCAAGGGCAGGACACCCGTTACAACAGGCCTGGAGCTCCTGCACGTGCTCCTAGATGTCCTGCTGGGCGTGTACGAAAGTCCGCTTTCAATGCCTCTGTTTTCTGACAGAGGCCCCTGCAGTCCTGCTGAGGGGATGTGGGGGCTGTTCTTTGACAGGAACAGAAGACACTGACTAGAGCCTCTAATAAATTTGTGGTAGATTTTCTTGGGATTGGTAAATAATCTATATTTGTTATTTATGCAAAACATGTTTAGACTATAAATAACAATTTCCTTCTTCATTCCAATACCCATTCTATCATTTCTGTTTCATTTTTGGTGCATTGTCCAGAACCACTGTGATAAGGTTAAATGAGAATGACTTCCGGTGAGCATCCTGGATTTGTTCCTAAAATTCCTGGAGAAGCTTCTACTGTTTCCCCACTGAATGTGATGGAGCTGCTGTTTCGGAAGAGAGCTACTTTTGCAAATTAAGAAAGGATTCTATTTCTAAAGTTTGAAATTGGAAACATACATGGGATTTTTATCTAATACTTTCTGGCTATCTATTGATCATGTAATTTTTCTTATTTAAGTTCCCAATATACTGTGTTAACATATTTTTTCTTCCAAAGAAAACTTACTGGACTTTATCTCAAATATTAAAAATGCCCATTGAATGGAGTCTGGGAATGATATTCTCCAACTGGTCGTGATGTTTTTTGTTGTGCGCTCTCTGGGTAGACCCTAGGAGGAAGCTACAAAACCACCGAGGGTGGACTCTGTCTGAGGGCCTGTTGTTGTTAAGTGGGCTGCAGCCTCTCTGACAGCTTCTTCCAGTCTCATTACGTAGAGAATTATGAATGAACAGCAGTTGAGGAAGAGTTGAAATCCCACTTTTTCCTTTGCTGGCCCTAAGGCGTGAAATAACTGTAGGTCTTTCTCTGTACTCAGCAAATGGTGTGCACATTTCTTAGTTTGTGATTAGTCCCACTCCTTCAGCAGAGAGAGGAAAAAACCTGACAACATCTTCTTAAAGAAAAATTGGTGTTATAGACAGAGGAAATGAAGAGCAACTTGGCATCGATCCACAGCTTTTAAGCAAGTCAATATTAAACAAACATATCAATTCTATTTTCCTTTTTGCATACAATTCTCAATTAACCTATACCTGCCATTCAAATGTGCTCTTCAAATGAGCCATTGCACTATTATTCCTGTGCTGGCTCAGTAAGTACTTTTGCATCCTTGCTTTTTTACAGTGTTGATTTAAAGTTCATGACTTGACGTTACAGCTACTGACATAAAACCCTTCTCCCTCAGAACAGGACAGCATGATTTAAGCTTCTCCCTTCTTTGTCTATCACACAGGACAGTTTAACGCCGGGCTGTGAGGGAGGAGAGACTGATGCTGGCTGGGCCTCGCTGCTCTTCTGAGTTGATTGTGTCACTGTGCGGAGACAGCTGTGCTCTGAGGCTTTCCCTAGAGCCTCACCGACCCAGTTCTCCCTCTGTTTTCCAGGCCCTGTGATGCGCGCGTCCCAAGGCTCTGCACAGAAAGCGTGATTAAAGCAGGCTTTCCTCCTGGAAGCCAGAATGTCCTTTCCATTGCGAGTTCTTAGAACCAGAGAGAGGTTTCAGGATTCCAGCCCTTCTCTGAAAGGTCTAGCCTGCTCTGTGGAGCTTGAGGACATTGAGAGATTCACACCGAGCTCACAACATTATCATATTCAACGTGAGACACAGGAAAGGGTCAAGAATAGGTCTGAGGCATCCTCTAACTTTTAAATAAATTCTTACATGAATTGGAAGTAAAATACATCCATAGACATTTAGCTAGGATTTTGACACATGAGATGTGGTCCTTTATATCTAAGTTCAGTTGATGAATTCAGGAGTCCACTCTTTCCTTTAATTTTAGGCAGACATCAAATTGACCTCAAGAGTAACAGTTGCAGCTGTCATTTAATAAATATTCCAAACCACCAAAATGCACATGAACAGTGTTTCCCCAGGTGCATGCCTGTGATCTTACCTGAATTTACGCTCTAACAAGCCCTGTGTATCTGTATTTGAAAATCACCAACCCTGCAGTACTGTGGAAGTGCTGTGGTTTTCTTGACATGGCTCTTTAGTGGCACCAACTCAGGGTCAGGTAATGCATACTTTGTAGTGGAATGACCCTTACAATGGCTGTTGAAAGTAACGGAGTCCCCTGCCACGGACGTTCTATCAGTTTCTAGGAGCCAGAAGCGTGCTATGGGGGTCAAGAGCAGGGGCTCTGGGATAGACTATATGGCTTATATTCCTGCCACTGTTGCTTTCCTGCTGTGTGACTTTGGCAAGTTTCTTAGAAGCCTCTCTTTTTTCATTTGTAAAATGGAGGTAATAATAGTACTTGCCTCACAGGGTTATGAGGAGTGTCTTATACAGTTAGAGGATTATGATAGATGATAGACAGACAGATAGATGGAAAGAGGGTTATGAGGAGTATCTTATACAGTTAGAGGATTATGATAGATGATAGACAGACAGATAGATGGATAGAGGGTTATGAGGAGTATCTTATACAGTTAGAGGATTATGATA